>NC_041742.1:15145962-15195166 GCF_004115215.2 Ornithorhynchus anatinus | reverse complement strand
TCACGGAGGAGGCGGGGGGACGGGCCCCGGGCGCCTCCGGAGCGGTCGGCGGGCGAGCTTTCGGAAAGGGGCCCGGAAGAGGCCCGCGAGATCGCGGCGCCGGCGGGAGGCGAGAGGCGGAGGGGGCGGTCGAGCGGCGGGAGCCCGGGCTCGGGAGGCGGAGGGCACGGGTCCGGATCCCGGCCCCGCCGCGCGTCGGCCGCGTGACCGCGGGCGGGGCGCTTCACTTCTCCGGGCCTCGGTCGCCTCATCTGGAAAACGGGGGTCGACCGCGAGCCCCACGTGGGACGACCCGATCCCCCCGTACCTCCCCCGGCGCTCAGAACGGCGCCGGGCGCGGAGCGAGCGCTCAGCGGACCCCACCGTCAGCCCTGCCGTCATCCGAGCCGGGCCTCCATCCGTCCCCGCGGTGGGCCGGCCCCGGGCGGGCGGCGGCCCCCGGCCGCTCCCCGTCGCCCGGACGGTCCGGCGGCCGCGCGGGCCGGGTCCCGTGCCGGCCGCTCGGAGGCGTGGAGGCTGGAAGCGCCGGACGGACGCGACCCGCCCGTTCCCCCGGTCGCACCGAGGCCGCGGGCCCCGCGCGGGACCGCGGCCGCCCCCGCCTCTCCCCCGGCGCCGAGAACGGCGCTCCTCGCGGAGCGAGCGCCCAACGGACAGCGACGTCGCCGCCGTCGTCCGCCGGGCCGCCGCGTCCCCGCCCACCGGGAGCCGGGCGGCGGCGGCGACGTTCGCCGGGCACCGTACCGGACCCTCGGGGGCGACGGTCGGTCGCCACGTTCCCCGCTCGCGACGAGCTCGCGGGAACGATGACGACGAACCGCGCCTCCCGGCCCTCCCGCCCCGCCCCGCCCGCCCGGCCCTCCCGCCCCGCGCCTCCCGGCCCTCCCGCCCCTCGGCCCTCCCGCCCCGCGCCCTCGGCCCTCCCGCCCCGCGCCGTCCGGTCTGCCCTGCCGCCCCGCCCGCCCCACCCGCCCGGCCCTCCCGCCCCGCGCCTCCCGCCCCTCCGCCCCGCGCCCCCCGGCCCTCCCGCCCCGTGCCTCCCGGCCCTCCCGCCCCGCCCCGCCTGCGCCGCCCGGTTCCGCCCTCCCGCCCCGCCCCGCCCGCCCCACCCGCCCGGCCCTCCCGCCCGCGCCTCCCGCCCCTCCGCCCCGGCCCCCCGGCCCTCCCGCCCGGCGTGCTCCCGCCCTCCCGCCCCGCCCCGCCGCGCCGCCCGGTCCGCCCTTCCCCGCCCCGCCCCGCCCGCCCCACCCGCCCAGGGCCCTCCCGCCCCGCCGCCTCCCCGCCCCTCCCGCCCCGCGCCCCCCGGCCCTCCCCGGCCCCCGCCCCGCCCCGCAGCCGCCCGGTCCGCCCTCCCGCCCCGCCGCCGCCGGGCGTTGGGGGCCCGCGGCCTCTAGGTGGCAGCAGCCGACTCCGTTTCCTTCCCGGGCCGTGAGCCCGGAAAGCGCGGGAGTTCTCCCGCGCCCCTTCCCCTTTCCCCGGGACGCTCCCCGGGGCCCGGGGGGGCCGGTGAGCGGCGTGCCGGGCGCCGGGGGCCCGTGCCCCGTCCCCCCGGGGGATTCGTCCCGCCCCGAAACCCCCCCGGGGGCGGCCCCCTCGGCCCCCCGTGCCGCCGCCCCGCCGGTCGGGGGCGGGTCCGGGCCGCGTCTCCCGCCCGCCGGCGGAGGAGGGGGAGCGGCGCGGCCCGGCGGAGGGGACGCGGGCCCGGCCGTCCGGGGGACGTGGGCCGCTTCGCCCCTCCGGGCCCGGGTCCCCCCCTCCGGGAGTTGGGGGCGGAGAGCCCGAGCCCCGCGTGGGCCGGCCCGACGGCCCCGCGTCCGCCCCGGGCGGCGCTCGCTACGACGACGACGACGTCGGTGTCTGTCGAGCGCCCGCTCTGCGCGGGGGCGCCGTTCTGAGCGCCGGGGTAGACGGAGGGCGACGGGGTCGTCCCGCGTGCGGCTCACGGTCTCAGTCCCCGTTTTACGGGCGGGGTCGCCGAGGCCCGGCGGAGCGGCCCGCCCGCGGTCGCGCGGCCGCCGGGCGGCGGGGCGGGGGGGGGGTTCGGACCCGCGACCCCGGACCCCCGGGCCGCGTCGGTGCCCGTTGAGCGCCCGCTCCGCGCGCGGCGCCGTTCCGAGCGCCGGGGCGGATACGGGCCGTCCCGCGTGAGGCTCACGGCCGATCCCCGTCGGACGGACGGGAGAGGCGAGGCGCCTCGCCCGCGGCCGCGCGGCCGACGGGCGGCGGAGCCGGGATCGGAACCCGCGACCTCCGACCCCCGAGCTCTCGCCGCCGGGCCGCGCCGCTTCGCGGCTACCGCCGTCCTCGTCGTCGTCGCGGTCGTCGTCTTCTCCGCGTGCCCGTCGAGTCCCGTCTCCCGAGCGCCCGCCTTACGCGGGGGATGGTCCCGAGCGCTCGGGAGAGAACCCGGAGCGGACGCGTTGCCCGCCCGCCGCGAGCTCGCGGTCTAGATGATCTCGCGTCCTCCCGCTCGCTCGGTACGGCGCCCGGGGCGGGTCGCGTCGCCTCTCCGTTCCCCGGTGACCTCGTCCGGGAACCGGGGATCGGGACCCCGGGCCCCTCCGGGGATCGTGTCCGACCCGATCGGCCGGCCTCTACCCCGGCGCCTGGGACGGCGCCGGACGCCTTGGCGGCGCTCGACGGACGCCGTGGCCGTCGTCGTCGTCGTTTGAAAGAGGGGTCGGGCGACGCCGTCTCGCCCTTTTTATTTTTCTCTCCTCAGAAGGAGAACGCGAAACGTCCCGCCGGTCCGGCCTCCCGGGGTTCCCGAGATCTTTTCAGACCGACCTCGGCCCCGGAGCCCGTCGGCGCGGGTCCGGGGAGGCGTCCGGCCCCGCGATAGATCTGAAATGACGAGGCCGGCCGGTCCGCCCGCCGCGGCGAGATAAGCGCCGGCCGCGGAGGTTTACGGCGGGCGGTTCGCGGGGTCCCGAGGGTCGGGGGCGCGGCGCGGGGCCGGGCGGCCCGCGGCGGGCGCGAGGCCCGGCGGCCGGAGCCGGAGCGGCCGGGGGGGGGCGGCGCGGCGCGGCCGTCGCGACGGCGGAGCCGCGGTGACGGTAACGATCGCGGTCCCCGTTCAGCGCGTGCCACGCGCCGGGCCCCCTCCTGAGCGCCGGGGCAGACGCCGGGTGGCGAGGTTGTCCCACGTGGGGCTCGCGGCCTTCATCCCCGTTTTACCGACGAGGCCGATCGGGGCACGGAGACGTCGGGCGGCTCGTCCGGGGTCACGGAGCGGGCGGGTGGCGGGGCGGGGGTCGGGTTGAGGACGGTAACGTCGGTGTCTGTCGAGCGCTTACCCCGTCCCCTCGATCCTGCCCATCGCCGTCGTTCCCGTCCGTCCGTCTCCCCCGGTTAGACCCCGAGCCCGTCGGAGGGCGGGGACCGTCTCCGTCCGTTGCCGGCTTGCGCGTCCCGAGCGCTTTAGCGCGGCGCCCCGCCGCGGAGCGGGCGCTCGACGGGCGCTATCGGAAAGAGCCCGGGCTTGGGAGCCGGAGGCCGCGGGTTCGACGCCCGGCCGCCCGTCGGCCGCGGGACCGTGGGCGGGTCGCTTCGCCCCTCCGTGCCTCCGTTCCCTCGTCGGCGAAACGGGGATTGACCGTGAGCCGCCCGTGGGCCGACCCGATGACCCCGCGTCCCCCCCGGCGCTCAGAACGGCGCTCCGCGCGCGGCGAGCGCTTGACCGCCGCCGCCGCCGTCGTCGTCGCGGTCGGGGCGTCGGCCGGCGGGGCCGGGGGCCGGGGACCCGATAATAATGTCGGTATTTGTTAAGCGCTCACTGTGTGCCGAGCACCGTTCTAAGCGCTGGGGTAGACACAGGGGAATCGGGTCGTCCCACGTGGGGCGCACGGTCTTCGTCCCCGTTTTACAGATGAGGGAACTGAGGCACCGAGAAGTTAAGTGACTCGCCCAAAGTCACACAGCTGGCAGGTGGCAGAGCCGGGGTTCGAACCCATGACCTCTGACTCCAAAGCCCGTGCTCTTTCCGGTGAGCCATGCTGCTTCTCAACCCCGCCCCGCCGTCCGTCGGCCGGCTGGGGCCTCGGGGGTCGGGGGGGGGGGGCGCGGGTTCCGATCCCGCCCCCGGCGTCGGTCCGCCTCGCGACCTCGGGCGAGGCGCTCGGCTTCTCCGGGCCCCGGTCGCCTCGTCGTCGAAATGGGGATCGGGACCGCGAGCTCCACGTGGGACGACCCGACGGTGATAATGTCGGTGTCCGTTCGGCGCCCGCTGTGGGCCGAGCGCCGGGGGGGGGAGACGGGGGAATCGGGCCGTCCCACGTGGGGCTCGCGGCCTTCGTCCCCGTTTTCCAGACGAGGTCGCCGAGGCCCGGAGAAGCGAGGCGACCCGCCCGCGGTCGCCCGGCCGACCGGCGGCAGAGCCGGGCTTCGGACCCGTGACCTCTGACTCCCGGGCCCGGCCTCTGCCCACCGAGCCGCCTCAGCGAGCGGACAGTCGGGGCGGGAGCGGGAGACGGGGCGAGACCCCCGGTCCTCGCCGACGGGGAGGCGGGGGGGCGCTCCCCTCGCCCCGACTGGGCGTGCGAGCCGAGCGGACGGACCTCCCGGAGGTGGACGCCGTCGGCTTTTTCCGACGGAGGAGCGTCGACGGCCGTGGCGTCGGTTGAGCGCCCGCTCCGCCCCGAGCGCCGTGCCCAGCGCCGGGGGAGATGAAGAGGCGGGCGGGTCCCACGGGGGGCTCTCGGTCCGAACGGGAGGGGGGACGGGACGGGACCTCCGCCTCCGCTTCCCCCTCGCCCGGCCCGTACGCCGTCGGCCGACCCGCGGGTTTCTGTCGTCGCGTTGTCTCCCGTTTGTTCTGGGCCGGTGGAGGGGAAGGGATAACAACAGTAATGACGTTGGTGTCTGTTAAGCGCTCGCTACGTGCCGAGCGCCGTTCTGAGCGCCGGGGGAGATGACGGGGTGATCGGGTCGTCCCACGTGAGGCTCACGGTCGATCCCCGTCGTACAGACGAGGTCGCGGAGGCACGGAGAAGCGAAGCGGCTCGCCCGCCGTCCCGCGGCCGACGGGTGGCAGAGCCGGGAGTCGAACCCGCGGCCTCTGACTCGGAAGCCCGGGCTCTTTCCACCGAGCCGCGCCGCTTCCTTCCGCACGCGCGTTATTTGGCCCGGATGTTGGGCCGCGGAGTCGGTCGGAACCCCTTCGGGACGGCTTGCTGGAAGGGAAGGGCGAACGTGTAGATGCGCGCTTCATTTACCGTGTATCTACCTGTCTCCCCCCGGAGACCGTGAGCTCGCCGGGGGCGGGAACGGGTCCCCCGGTCGCTGGGTCGTACTCTCCCAGGAGCTCAGTACGGGGCTCGGCGCACGGTGGGCGCTCGAGAAATACGATCGAACGAACGCGTGAACGGGAAGGCGTCTCTCGGGCATTTGGTCGGCGAGGAGAGGGTGGTGGTTTCAGGGCGCCCGGGCAAATGACCCGCTCTTAACGGTCAACCGGGGGCCGCGGCCCGGTCGGCGGGGGGAGCCGGGGCCGCCGCGTGACTTCCGGCGGGTATCTTTCGACGACCGGGTACGGCCGGGGGTGGGACCTCGGTCCGGACGGACGCCCCGCGGGCTTGCGCTCGGTCGGGCGCGCGCGGGCCCGGCCGACCCCACCGAACCGCCGGCTGAGTTGGAACCGGGCCCCGGACGGACTCTCCTCCCCTTCGTCCCGTCGGCGAGGACGCCGCGGAGTCGCCCGAATCCCGATTCAGCCGCCTGGGCTTAAACGGCACCCCGGGCTCCGCCCGGCCGGCCGATTCCCCCAGATCGCGGGAGATGATCTCGTACGGCGAGGCCCCCGAGCTTCGGCGGAGCGGCCGGCGATTCCCGGCGTCGACCGGGCGCCCTCGGTCTTATGGGCCGGGGAGGGAGTCGCGGGAGGTCGGACCTGCGGGGTCGGCGTCGCGCGGGTTTTTGGGGGTCGGGGTCCCGCGGTTCCGGCCGCCGGGATCCGTATCGCTTCTTGTCGGGGCCGCGGCGGCGCGCTCCCTCCCCGCCGCCCACCGGCGAGCCGAAACGAGACGGACCGCGGCGTTGAAATCCGAGCCGGCGGCGCCGAGGGTGACTCGAAAGGGGGCCGCGGGCCGGCTCGCTCTGACGGGATCCTCTCCTCTGTTCGAGTCTCAACGGGGCCCTCCCGGGCCCGGGAGAGCCTCCCGCCGCCGCCGGCGCGCGCGTAGCGGAGACGTGCAGCGGGACCCGAGAGGACGTCGTAACGACGCCCCGCGGAAGCGACCGCTTCGGAAACGGAGCGTCCTCCGGCGGGTCTGCCCCGGGGGGATTGACGCGGCGTGCCCGTGTCACTCCCAGAGCCGCCTCTCGCGAAGAGACGGGTCGTTCCTTGGCACGCGGCGCGCCTCCGGTCCCCGTAAAAGCTGCCCTCCCGGAGATGTCTGTTCTTTCCGGAGCGCGCCCTCGCGGGGGACGGGGCCCCGCGGGCCGCGCCTTGCCGACCTCGAGCGTTCCTGTCGTCGTCTCTCCTCGTCTAGGCCTGGACCCCTCCCAGTTCCGAGCCCAACGTTACCGTCGAGACGAAGGGGGCGACGTCCCGATCGGCGGCCCGGCTCAGCTCACGGACGAAGAGAGATACAAGGACTGTGACCGATTCAGATTTCCCTGTCCGAACTGCGGGACCGAGAACGTCTACGACGGGGTCTTCGACGGTTCGGTCAGTCTCTTTCCTCCCCGCTCCCCCTCCGTGCGCCCGGTTCCCCCGGGCCTCTCCCCCCGCCGCTTGGGGGAGGAGCTCGCCCTCCGCGCTCCGCGTTCTAAGTCAGACGGCCCCGTCGCGCCCGCGGAGACGGGACCGTCTTCCTTTCCGACCCCGAACCCCGCTTTCGGCGTCCTCGCGGAGCCTCCCGAGCGGGCGTCAGCTCGGAAGCGTTCCCGTTGGAGTTGCTTTTTCGCTTTCCCCTCCTCCGTGGTATCTGCCGAGCGCTCCCTCCGTGCCGGGCACCGGAATGATGATAACGTCGGTGTCTGTTGAGCGCTCGCCGTGGGCCCGGCCCCGTTGTAGGCGCCGGGGCAGATGCGGGGTCGTGAGGTCGTCCCACGTGAGGCTCACGGTCGGTCCCCGTTTCACAGACGAGGGAACCGGGGCACGGGGAAGCGGAGCCACCCGCCCAGGGTCGCGCGGCCGACGAGCGGCGGAGCCGGGGGTCGCGGTGCCGGGCGCCGGGGCGGGCGCCGGGCCGTCGGGTTGGAGGCGGTCCCCGTCCCGCCCGGGGGCCCCGGCCTCAACCCCCGTTTCCACGGCCGAGGGAACCGGGGCCCGGCGGAGGTCCCCGTGAGCGCCGGCCCCGCGGCCCTCCGCCACGCTCCCGCCGATCCCCCGGGCGCCGAACCCGCGGTCCCGGTCCTCCCCGCTCCCGGCTCGGGCCCGCCGCGACGTTCTCCCCTTAACCCGGGGCGAACCGAGGGGAGGGTTGCCGTCCCGTCCCCCCGCGCCCCCGCCCGCCTCCTCCCCGCCCGGAGGTCCTCGGGCCTCGCCTTCCCCGCCGTCCGCCCCCGTCGGCCCGAGAAAGGGACGGGCCCCCCCCCGGGGTCACGTTCCCCTCCGGAGCCCCTGCCAGACGCCGTCTCCCCGACCCCGGGCCGGGGTCTGGACCGGGCCCAGCCGTTCAACTCCTCCGCCACGCGTGCGCGCCCTGAGCCCCCGGCGGACGAGGAGCCGGCGGGAGCGTCCCAGGACCTTGAGCCCGAAAGGAGAGATCCCTCGTCTAAATTAAAAGTGCTTATTTTCGGTTGATTTGGACAAACGGCAGATGTCTCTCGTTCTTTCACACGAAAACAGAGCGGACCCTGGAAGCCCGCGAGAGGCCCCGGCGGGGGGAGGAGCGGAGCCCGCCCGGCAAGCCCGGGCTGAGTCCTTGACTCTTGCTTCCTTACGGCTGTAAATAAGACAGTTAATCGCACGGAGGCTTGACGAGTTGCAGATGGGCCAACTGCGAAAGAGGGGATGTCACGAGCTCTAAAATTGCTTCCACCTGGAGTCGCCCGGCCCGGCGGGGCCCGAGCGGGGGGCCGGGGGCCGGGGCGCGCCGCCCGGCCGCCCCGGACCTCGCATCCGGCGCCGGGTGGGTCCGGAGGGAGGCCGGGCGGTCTAATGATAGCGACGGTACTCGGTGAGCGCTCGCTACGTGCCGAGCGCTCTCCCGAGCGCCGGGGGAGATAGGGGGCGGTCGGGCGGGCCGCCCGGGGCCCGGCGTGGCCCGGCGGAGAGAGCCCGGGGGCCCGTGGCTCCGGGTCCCGGCTCCGCCGCCCGTCGGCCGCGTGTCCCCGGGCGAGTCGTTTCACTTCTCCGGGGATCGGGCCCGCGAGCCTCACGCGGGACGACCCGATGACCCCGGAGAGGCAGCGCGGCTCGGCGGAGAGAGCCCGGGCTCCGGAGTCGGAGGTCACGGGTTCGGAGCCCGGCCCCGCCGGCCGTGGGACCGTGGGCGAGTCGCTTCCCTTCTCCGGGCCTCGGTTCCCTCGCCTGTCAGATGGGGATTGAGACCGTGAGCCCCGCGTGGGACGACCCGATCCCCCCGCGTCTACCCCGGCGCTTAGGACGGGGCTCGGCGCGTAGTGAGCGCTTAACGGATACCGCCGTCGTCAGCATTATCATCATCATCATCTCCCCGTCTCTCCCCCGGCGCTCGGAACGGTGCTCCGCACGTAGCAGGCGCCCGACCAGATACCGACGTCGTCGGTTCCCGTCTTACAGGCGAGGCCACGGGGGGGCCGGGGAAGCCGAGGGGCCGGCAGACGTCCGGCGCAGCCGGGATTGGAACCCGGATCCTCCTGACTCCCGGGCCCCGGCTCCAGCCGCTAGGCCGCGCCGCTCCTCACCGGGGGGGGGGGGACTCGGCGCGTCTCCGACGGACGTCGGCGGACCGCTCTCTCGGCGCCTGACCCGTTCCTGTTTGACGTCCATGTCCGTCTTCCCCCTCGAGTCCCTCAGCTTCTTACGGGCGGGGGACGTGTGGGTCTGTCGTCCTGCGGACCCCCCCGGGCGCCCGGTGCGGCGCTCCGCGCGCAGTCGGCGCTCACTAGCCGCGGTGGAGCGAACGGACGAGAAGGGAGCCGGTTCCGGCGACCGACGGTCGCCCGGCTGTCCCGGGAAATTCTGAGCGGGGGGGAGCGTCTTCTCCCGATCCTTCCCGGGACGGGTCGCGAAGCGGGATCCTTTCTCTCGGATCGATCCTTTCGCCCCTCTGTCCGCGCTCGGGCCTCGCGGCCGGAGCTCCTTTCAGATCGTGCCGTGTCAGGGGATTCGCCGAACGTTAACATTCTCGACCGGTCGGTGGTGTTTAGCCGCGACGACGACGACGACGGTTTCGGTGAAGCGCTTCCCGTGCGCCGAGCGCCGGGGGAGATGCGGGGCCATCGGGTCGTCCCCCGTGGGGCTCCCGGTCCTCCTCCCCGTTCTCCAGGGGAGGTGGACGAGGCCCGGAGAATAATGATGACGAGCGCTTACCGCCTGCGGAGCGCCGGGGGAGATGCGGGGCCATCGGGTCGTCCCGCGTGAGGCTCACGGTCAGTCCCCGTTTTCCCGATGAGGGGGCCGAGGCCCGGAGAAGCGAAGCGACTCCGCCGCGGTCACCCGGCCGACGAGGGGCAGAGCCGGCAGTCGGACCCGTGACCTCCGACTCCGGAGCCCGGGCTCTCTCCGCCGGGCCGCGCCGCTTCCCCGGGAGGCCAGGCGACCCGCCCGACGTCACCTAGCTGACGGGCGGCGGCGCCGGGATTAGAATGATAATGTCGGCATCCGTTAAGCGCCGACTACGTGCAGAGCACCGTTCCGAGCGCCGGGGTGGACACGGGGGAGTCGGGCCGTCCCGCGTGGGGCGCTCGGTCTTCGTCCCCGTCTTACAGACGAGGGAACCGAGGCACAGAGAAGCGAAGGGACTCGCCCACGGTCACGCGACTTGTGTCTCCCAAGCGCGGGCCCTTGCCGCCGACCCACGCCGCGCGGTGCACTGTGCGGAGCGTTGGGGAGGGTACGGTATGACAGAGGTGGCGACGTATTTTTTTCTTTGTCGACGGTACTCGTCGAGGGCCACTTACGTTCCCGGCGCCGTCTGAAGCGCTCGGGGAGATTCGACCCGATGAGGTCGGACGCGGTCCGCCTCCCGCGCGGTGGGGGAACCGAGGCCCAGGGAAGCCAAGTCGCTCGCCCGGGGTCACGCAGCAGATCTCTGGCGGGGCCGGAGTCAGAACCCGGGTCCTTGCGCCTCCCGGGCCCGCCGTCCGCCCGCCGGTCGGGGAAGGGGAGACGGACATTCGCGGACGGGAGGCAGGTGGCGAAGTAAGGGCGTGAAACCGAGCGCGGAGCGCGACCCAGAAGGGACTGGCCTCCTCGTCGTCGGCGTCGTTATCACCGTCCGGCGGGGACGCGCCGCGGATGGCTTCCTCCCCCCCCCCCCCCCCCCTTCGAGTTTTTCTCCTCTCTAAGTGGGCGGGAGAAGCCCCGGGACGGAAGATCCCGGCGCCGGACCGACGCGGGTGTCGCGGTGACGCCGACCCGTGGGGAGACGGGCCTTCCCCGCGTCCCTCCGTCTTCTAACCCGCTCTCTCCCTCTGGCCGCAGGGATTTCAAATGCAGCCCAGCCTGGAGCGTTGCGGTAACCCGGCTTGCGACGTCTCCACCCTGACCTTCACCACCCAGTTGATCAACAGACTGATCCTGGACGTGAGACGTCACATCCGAAAGTACTACGGCGTGAGTACCCGCCCGGACCCCGAGGGCCCACGAGAGACCCGGCGTCTCCGGGAGGGCGACCCCGTCCGTGTGGGCGCTTGCGAGGGTTCCGGGCGTGGGGCGGTTCGGGGCGGGAAGAGACGGCACGGGAGGTTTTGAACGTTCGGCACAGTAGAGGGGGACACGCGGAGCCCAGTCAACTCAAGCGGGAGTCGAGCGCGTAGTCTCGAGGTCCGCCGGCGGTCGGAAGGGATCGGGGGCTCTCGCCGGAGCCCGCGTTTAAAGGGGAGAGAGCAGTTACGCCCGGAGGAGCTGCCTTTGCGAAACGGAACCTGGTTTAAAAAGTGGAAAGGGGGAAACGGAGCTAAGGGTGACGGGAAAGTGGCGGCGGCGGACCCGGCGCTTAGAACCGGTCCGTTTTGAACGGTGAAGCGTCCAGCCCCCTCGGCTGGCGGCGCGGGGCGGCGGGGGGGAGCTGGGATTTGACCGAATAACCGGGAATCCTCGGCTTCCCGGGGGTCGGCCGGCGGCGACTCTCCCGCCGCCCTCTCCGCCCGCCGCGGACGGCCTCCGGACCCGGTCGGCGAGGGACGTCGAGACGACCGGCTCTCGGCGCTCCGTGTCCCGCGCTCGGCGTGGGGGAGGGGACGGGTCGAATGCCGGGGAGGGCTCCTCCGTCCCCGCGGGAGACGGGTCCTCGAGGAGGCGGCGGGGCGTGAGCCTTTGCCTCGGGGCCGGGAAAACGCCAAGACGCGGAGCTCGCTTGAAAAACGGGCTACGGACGCTCGCCCCGGGCCTCTTCGGAACACCACGGGCCGCCGGCCTTGGCCGCGGGCCCTCTCTCGGCTTTTCCGTGGGCCTCGCGTCGTCGTCGGAAGGCGACGATAACCTCGGTGCCCGTCAAGCGCTCACTGTGCGCGGGGCACCGTTCTGAGCGCCGGGGGAGATACGGGACCGTCGGGTCGTCCCGCCTGAGGCTCGCGGTCTTGGTCCCCGTTGGACGGACGAGGGGACCGGGGCCCGGGGGAGCGCAGCGGCTCGCCCGCGGTCGCACGGCCGACGGGTGGCGGAGCCGGGATTCGAACCCCCGACCTCCGACTCCCGAGCCCGGGCCCTTTCCGCCGCGCCGCTTCCCTGAGCCGCGCTGCTCTTCTTTACGTGGAGAAGCGGCGGGGCCCGGCGGAGAGCACCCGTCCCCGGGAGCCGGAGGATCCGGGTTCCGATGCCGGCTCCGCCGCTTCTCCGCTCGTGCCCTCGGGCTAGTCGCCTCTCTGGGCCTCGGTCCCCTCGTCCGCCGAGCGGCCCCGCGCGGGGCCCGTTGGCGACGACATCGGTCACGCGCTCGGCGCGCGTCGAGCGCCGTTCGAAGCGCCGGGGTCGGGGGACGGGCCGGTCGCGCCGGACACGGTCCCCGTCCCCCGGGGGGCCCCCGGTCCCCGTTTTCCGGATGAGGTCGCCGAGGCCCGGGGCGCCGAAGCGACCCGCCCGAGGTCGCGCGGCGGGCGAGCGGCGGAGCCGGGATTGCCGGATCCCGTCTCTCCTCCGGCGCTCGGGACGGCGCCGGGCGCGGAGCGGGCGCTTCGACGACGCCCCGGTCGGCGTCGCGGGCGGGAGAGGCCCGGGATCGTCTCGGGACGCTCCCGCGACGTCTCCGTCGGAGAGAGGCGGCGCGGGCGGGTCTCGTGGGAGACGTTCAGCCCGTGCTCAGCCGCGTGCCGAGCGGGGAATGCGTTCTCTCGTTTTTCTCGGCGTGACTTTCCGAAACGCGGCCCGTCCTGTTGAGATAGCGCGGCGCGTCATCCCGACGCGTGACGGGAAGGGAAACGGGTATGAGGTCCGTTCGTTCATTCAGTAGTATTCGTTGAGCGCTTACCATGTGCGGAGCACCGTGCTGAGCGCTCGGGACGAACAGGTCGGCAACGGGTAGAGAGACGGTCCCCGCCGTCCGACGGGCTCACGGTCCGATCGGGGGAGACGGACGGACGAGGACGATGGCGACGGATAGGGTCGAGGGGAGGGACGTCTCGTGGGAACGATGGCGACCGAATAGGATGGAGGCGATGTACGATTCGTTGACAGAGTAAATGAAGAGGGTGACGAAAACGTATACAGTCGGGCGGACGAGCACGGTGCCGCGGGGATGGGAGGGGCGAGGCGGAGGAGCAGGGGGAGAAGGGGAAAAAGAGGGTTAAGCCGCGGCGAGGTGAAGGGGGGACGGCGGAGGGCGTGGAGGGAGAAGAGGGGCTCGGTCCGGGAAGGCCCCTCGGAGGAGGTGAGCTCCAAGTGGGGTTTCGAAGAGGGCAAGAGAATGGGTTCGGCGGAGGCGAGGAGGGAGGGCGTCCCGGGACCGCGGGAGGACGCGGCCCGGGGGGCGACGGCGGGCCGGGCGAGACCGGGGGACGGCGAGGGGGCGGGCGGCGGAGCGGGCGGAGCGGGCGGGGCGGCCGGCGGGGAGCGAAGAAGGGAGGAGAGGTGGGAAGGGGCGAGGTGACGGAGAGCCCCGAAGCCTAGAGGGAGGAGTTTCCGTCTGGAGCGGAGGCGGACGGGCGACCGCCGGAGTCGTTGAAGAAGGGGAGCGACACGCCCGGATGGTCTCCGCGGCCAGACGAGCCGGGCGGCGGAGCGAAGGATAGACCGGAGCGGGGCGAGAGAGGAGGAGGGGAGGTCGGAGAGAAGGCCGACGCGGTAGTCCAGCCGGGGTGTGACGAGAGCCCGCAGCGGTAAGGTGGCCGTCCGGGTGGAGAGGAGAGGGCGGGTCTCGGCGATATCGCAGAGGTGAGACCGGCGGGTCTCGGCGACGGGTAGGGCGCGCGGGGCGGACGAGAGAGACGGGTCGAGGACGACGCCGAGCTCGCGGGCCCGAGAGACGGGAAGGACGGTCGCGCCGTCCGCGGTGATAGAGAGGCCCGGGAGAGGACCCGGTGGTGTTGTGTGTGTTGTGATGCGTTTTCGAGATATTGAAGGAGGAGGAGGAGGAGGAGGAGGAGGAGGAGGAGGATTCCCGTCTCCGTCTTGGAGCGAGGCAGCGGACGAACAGCCGCCCGTAAAGCCGACCTCCCGGCCCGATAATAGCCTCGAGCCCGAGGACCGCGGCGGCCCTCCGCGCCTCGGGCCGCGGTTCTCGGCGAGGGGGGCTTCGCTTCGGGGATTCTTCGTCGTCGTCGTCGTCGTCGAGGGGGTTCCTCGAGCGCTCACCGGGTGCGGAGCCCCGCGCCGAGCGCCGCGGAGAGCCCCGGCCAACCGGGTCGGTAGGCACGTTCCCCGCCCGCGAGGCGCTCGCGGTCCAGGCGGGGGATCCCCGTTCGGATGACCGAAGGTCTCCCCGGGGGGGGGGTTCCGGAGGCGAACGCCCGCTTCACCCCCAGCCCCTCTCGGCCACCCCCGTCCACGGGACCGGCGGGCCGCCGCCCCGTCCCGACGTGGACGTTAGCGTCGGCCCCGGGGACGGTCCGCGCGACTCCCGAGCCGGGGACTTGCTCCCGCCTCTCCACGTTTGCCCGACGCGCGGGGAGGCGTGAGCGGGTCCGCCCCCGGCTTCCTCCGCGGCCCGGGGCCGCCTCGCGGTTCCGCGCCCTCCCCGGCTTTCCGGCGGCTTCCCCTTGCGCCAAGGGGGACCCGGCTGTCCCGTGCCCGCCGCCATCCTCTCACGGCCCGATGTTGAGCGAGCGCCGCCGGGGCGCGCGGCGCCCCGCCGGGCGCCCGGGAGAGGGCGGCGCGGTCCAGAGGGGGAGGCGGACGTCCGTGTCGGCGGCTAGACGACGGACGGGGCCGGTGGCCGGGATGGAGAGAGGGAGCGGGAGAAGGGGAGGCGAGGGCTCAGGCGGGGAAGGCCTCTCGGAGGAGACGGGCGCTCGGGAGGGGTTTGCCGGTGGGGAGAGGGATTGCGGGAACCCGGAAGGGAATCCTTCGGGAGCGAGCAGCGAGGGCCGGTTCGGGCTTCTCGCTTCTCTCTCCTCTCCCCTGCCTCCTTCCCCCCCTCCCCTCCCTCCCTTCTTTCCCTCCCTCGAGAAGCTCGACGTCCCGTGACTTTTCATCCCACCGTCCTTCCCTCCCGGTCCTCCCGGGCTTTGGACTCTCTCACCGACCTTCTGTTAACCTGGCTAAACGGAGGTCGGGAGCGAAGACCGTGAGCCCGTCGGCGGGCGTCGCCCGCTTGTCCGTCCCGAGCGCTCCGCACGTGGGAAGCGCTCAGTGGGTACCGTTCGTTGAACGGACGGGTGACCGGGAGGCGCTCCGTAAATGTATCGAACGAATGAAGCTAACGTCCCGGAGGAGAAACGTCGACAGCTTGGCGACGGGTCCCCGGATCCCCGTCCGGTGAGATGGTGACAAGTGATGATGGTAATACCTGTGCTGCGTGTGGAGTGGGAGTCAGGAGGACCTGGGTTCCGATCCGGGATCCCCCTCCCGTCTGCTGTGTGACCTCGGGCAAGTCGCTTCCCTCCTCCCGGCCTCCGTTACCTCGTCTGTAAAACGGGGGTCAGGAGCGTGAGCCCCGTGGGGGATCGGGTCCGGCCTGATGAACCTGTAACTGCTCCGCCACTTAGGGTAGCAAAGCTAATGATAATGGAGAAGCAGCGTGGCGCAGCGGAAAGAGCACGGGCTTCGGAGTCGGGGCTCACGAGTTCGAACCCCGGCTCCGCCACGCGTCGGCTGCGTGACTGTGGGCGAGTCGCTTCACTTCTCTGTGCCTCGGTTCCCTCGTCTGTAAAATGGGGATTGAGACCGTGAGCCCCGCGTGGGACGACCCGATTCCCCTGCGTCTACCCCAGCGCTTAGAACAGTGCTCGGCACGTGGTAAGCGCTTAACAAATACCAACGTTATTATTATTATTATGATGATAAGCGCTTAAAAGCACACAGTATGCGCTCATTAAATAGTGTCGATCGATTGGCGGCCCAGGTGGACTTCATTCAGTCGTATTCGTCGAACGCTCGCCGCAGTCAGAGGACGGGCGCGCGGCCCAAGCCGACGACCCGAAGGGATCTTTCTCGCGCCGAGGGGATGCGAGCTGGAGGTTTTGTGGAGTTGTTTGGTCGCCGGGGCCGCGAGAACAGTCGGGAATCTCAGCGCCGGACGTCCTGGCATCTTGCTTCCTCCTTTATCTCCTTTCCCGCCTTGAAAACGGGAAGAGGTTCCCCGCTATTTCCCCATCCCTCTCGGCGGCCCCGCGGGAGACAACGCGGCACGGCGGCGAGAGCACGGGCCTCGCGGTCTGGGGACCCGGGTCCCGATCACCGTCCCGCCGCCCCTCCGCCGCGCGACCGTGGGCGAGTCACCGCGCTCCTCCGGGCCCCGGTTTCCCGCCGAACGGGGCCCTGATACCCGTTCCCTCCTGCCTGCGGCGTGAGCCCTCTCCGGGACGGAGACCGGGTCCAACCCGATCAACTCGTCTGCACCCCCCGGAAGAGCGCGTGACACAAAGCGAGCGCTTAACGCATAGGATCGCGAACGATTAGGGTGGTCGGGAGAGGTGTTCTGCGTCGGTGGGGCTGGGTTGAACGCGGGGGCTCCTTCGGGCTGGTCCCGCCGGCGACCCCTAAACCCCCGGGATCCCCTGGGGGGGGGGGGGGGTCCCGGAGGACGACATCCCGCCGCCTCGACGAGCGCCCCGGAGGGCGCGCCGAGGCGGGGGCTCCTGGGATGGCGTTTAGTGTCGCCATTTCCCGGTGCTCCTCCTGTAGACCCCGAGCCCCGTGAGAGACGAGGACCGCGCCCAGCCCCATCAACACGTAGCGAGCGCTCGGCGGACGCCGTCGTCGACGTTATTAGTAACGATGACGGTGGCATCCGCTAAGCGCCACCGAGGTACTAGGAAAGACCGTCGTCGATATCACTGACGACGTCGGTGCTTCTCAAGCGCCTGCCGTGTGCCGAGCGCCGTTCCGAGCGCTGGGGTAGGTACGGGGTCGTCGGGTCGTCCCGCTTGGGGCCCCCGGTCCTCGTCCCCGTTTTCCGGAGGAGGGAACCGAGGCACCGGGAAGTCGAGTGACTCGCCCGAAGTCACGCAGCCGACGGGTGGCGGAGCCGGGATTAGAACCCACGACCCCCGCCTCCTAAGCCCGGGCTCTCTCCTCTGAGCCGCGCTGCCCGTCGTCGTCGTCGCCGTTATCGTTACTCTCCCATTCGCTCCTCCGGGCCTCAGTCGCCTCGTCCGAAAACCGGGGATTAAGACGGTGAACGCCGGACTGTGTCCGACCGGGTTAACCCGTCTCTTCCCCGGCACCCAGAACGGTGCCATGCTTATTACCGTCACCGTTATCGTGCACCTAGGACGGGGCCGTCGTCGCCGTTATCGTCGTCGGTCTCCCGTCGGCTTCCCCGGGCCTCGGTCGCCTCACCCGGAAAGCGGGGCTTAAAATAATAATAATAATAATAATAATGATGTTGGTATTTGTTAAGCGCTCACTATGTGCCGAGCACCGTTCTAAGCGCTGGGGTGGACAGAGGGGAATCGGGTCGTCCCACGTGGGGCTCACGGTCTTAATCCCCATTTTACAGCTGAGGGAACCGAGGCACAGAGAAGTTAAGTGACTCGCCCACGGTCACACAGCCGACAAGTGGCAGAGCTGGGATTCGAACTCATGAGCCCCGACTCCAAAGCCCGTGCTCTTTCCACTGAGCCACGATACTATGGCAATAAACAGTCAGATCCCCTGCCGACGAGGGTCTTACAGTGTAGAGTGGGGGGGACAGACATAATAATCATAATAATGGTGGTATTTGTTAAGCTCTTATTCTGAGCCACGCTGCCCTCAGCCTCCACTACTGCTCAGCTTCACCGTGGGCTCCCCCTACGTTTTCGTTCTCCGCGTTCCTGCCATCCATCCATGGGGACAGGCCTGCTGGTGCCCTGCCATCGGGTGTGAAGTGAAGATTTCCGATCGATGATCTTCCTCCGAGGGCGTTCTTCGAGATGGACGGGCCCGGCAAAAATCCTGACGAACAGCTGGCTAACAGGAAGCAACGTGGCTCAGCGGAAAGAGCACGGGCTGGGGAGTCAGAAGGTCGTGAGTTCTAATTCCGGCTGTGCCCTTTATCAGCTGTGTGACTTTGGGCAAGTCACTCAACTTCTCTCCGTCTGCTTCCTCATCTGTAAAATGGGGATGAAGACTCTGAGCCCCACGCGGGACAGGGTCTGTGTCCAACCCAATTTGCATGTATTCACCCCAGCATTTAGTACAACTTACTTAGCATATAGTCAGCGCTTAATAAATTCCGCTATTGGTATTATTATTGGTGGCAAAGATCAGAGCAGCTCCCAAGGATGACCGCCCGCCAGTTCGGTGTGGGCCGATCACCTTGGCCACCGATGGTCCTGCACATCAAAAGGCGGGAATAGTATTAATCATATTTATTGAGCACTTACTCTGAGCAGAGCACTGTGGTAAGCACTCGGGAGAGCACAATACATCAGAGGTGGTAGACACCTTCGCTGCCCACAGTGAGCTAACTCTGTGCAGAACCCTGCTCCAAGCACTGGGAAAGAATACTCAGGTGAGAACTTGACATGATCTCTGTGCATGCACTTTGCGGTGTTCAGCACTTCCCGCTGGCTACGTGTATTTTTTATTTCTAAAGGATAATTTAGGTGAGAGACTCGGTGCTTAGGAAGGGGAATCGGAGAGCCTGAACGTAAGGTAGAGGATAAAAGCATCAGCTCGGCCAAGTAACGGTGGCGTCTTCATAATCAGTCAGCGCTATTTATCGAGCACTTTACTGAGTGCGCAGCGCTGTACTAAGCACTTGGGAGAGTACAATATAACGGAGTTGGTAGACACAGCCCCTGCCCACGATCAGCTTGCAGTCTAGATGGGGAGACAGACATTAATATAATGAATAAATTTCTTCTAAATAAGTTCGTACCGCTCAGCTCCCTCCCCGATGAGGAGAAAAGCTTAGTCTTCTCTGTGGTAAATATCTTTGGTGTTGGAGCATCCAAAGGCTCTCCCTAAAGATTTAACATCCGCCGGAGACGAGGCCTGAACCGGGAGCTCCGTGCGGGGCGTGAGCCGTTGGCGGGTGGGTCAGCTCGCAACGGGGCCCACGGCAAATGGCGTCGAACGAGAAAGAGACTCGCGGTTTCCGCCGCGGCTGAGCCGTGCCATTAACCGCTCGGGGCGTCCCGCCGTTTAAGAGGGACGGTCGAAAAGGAGGACCCGATGATGGGGCGGAAGAAACCGAGTCGGTGAATGAGCTCCGTCCGCTGCGAGCGGGCTAGGCGTGGTGGGGAACGGGCCGAAATCGAATGCTTCCTCCGTAGTTTCGGCGCTTTTCCGGAGGGCGGCGGGCGGGCGGGAGGCTTGCTCGGCAGACGCTGTGCCGTTCCCGAGATGGCACCCGGCAGGACGGCGGTGTCCGTCAAGTGCCGACCCCGGGCCGGGCACCGTACCGCGCGCTGGCCCAGATCAGGGTGCACAGAGCCCCCGTCCATCGTGGGCTCACGCTCCTCCTCCCCCCTGGGACGGAAGGGGTGACCGAGGCCCAGGGAGGTGAAGCGACCCGCCCGAGGTCACGCGGCGGACGAGGGGCACGGGCGGGGTTAGCTCGGCGGAAAGAGGCCGGGCTTGGGAGTCGGAGGTCACGGGTTCGAACCCCGGCTCTGCCGCTTGTCGGCCGTGTGACCGTGGGCGAGCCGCTTCACTTCTCTGGGCCTCGGTGACCTCGTCTGTGACATGGGGACGAAGACCGCGAGCCTCACGACGACCCCGTATCCGCCCCCGGCGCTTAGAACGGTGCTCGGCACGTAGTGAGCGCTCAACGGGTAGCTACGTCGTCGTCACGTGACCCCCCCCCCCGGGCCCGGGCCCCACCCGCTAGGCCACGCGCCGCCCGTCGGCTGCCGGAACCGCGCTCCCCGGCCGCGTTAAAAGGCGCCCTTCCGGGCGGTATCCCCGTGCGCCGCGCCGTGCGGAAGAAACCCGACGCTCAGATCCCCGGCGTCGATTCTGCCGAGGGCCCAGATCGGCTCCCCGGTGCCGGGGGACGTTTCTTCGGCGTTATTCCCGTTGGGTTCTCTCCTCCAGCTCTCCCCCGGGGACCCGCCTCCCCCGCCGTCCGGCAAACGGAACGTCGGCCGCCTGCGCCGTCCCGCTCCCCCCGTTGCGGCCCGAGGCCGGGGTTCGGGAACCGACACGGAAAGAAAATCGCAGACGCCCATTTCGGAAGGCGCCTTTCCGAGAACGCCCGAGCTCGTCGGGAGCGGGGGGACCCCGCTGCCCGCGGCGCTGGACTGTCCTCCCCCCGGGCCCGGGCGCCCGCCCGGCGGCTTCCTTTCTCGCGCCGGAGAGGTCGACGCGGAGCGTCTCTCCTCCGGTCCCGTGGCGGCGCAGCGGATAGACGGCGGACCCCGGAGGAGAGCGCCGGCGAAGCCCGGTCGGGAAATGGAGAGGGCTTCTTCTAAGCGGGCGGATTTCGTCGTCTCGTCGGCTGGCACGGTGCCCCGCTGTGTGGTTTCACAGAGGCTGAGAATTACACTCGCGCGAAATTTTCCTCACTAGCTGCCCTGGTTAATTTGAAAGGTAACCCACTGTTCTAATTCATTCCCCGATTGGGCGGTGCAGGTTCCGTCTTGGAGCTGACAAAGCATTCGGTGTTAATCGTCCCGGCCCTCGACGAGCCGCTCTCGGGATTGCGCTTTTACAATAGACGTGTCTGCGATGGCTCTTTAGTCTGTTATGCTTACAATAGATCCATAGAACTGGTAATTAATTCTGGGCCGCTTTAGAGATGGGAAGAATAGGTGTAGCTCCGTCAGATGCCATTGGGAAGTTTGTTTAGCCGGATCGGTTTTTGGGCGGCGGGGGGCGGTTTCGAAGCGTTAGCCTCTGCCGTCGGGGAGGCGTCGACGGAAGCGAGGCGGTCGCGAGGGAGACGTCCGCCGGCCCGGGCCGCCCGCCGACGGACGGGTCCCCCCGCCCCTCCCGGTACCCCGGGGGCGGGGGGGGCGGGGGGGTCGACGTCGCGGGGCCCCGGTCCCCGGCCGCCGGAGCCTCGCCCCCCCCGGGAGGTGGGACGGCGCGGCCCGCCGCCGCCTCGATCCCCACGCCCGCTGGCGCCGGGCTCCCCGGGGCCGTCGGACCGGGCGCGGGCCCTCATCCGCTGATCCCGTCGTGTAGCCCCCGGGCGCTTACCGGGGCGCCCTTCCCTCTCGTTCCGCTCGACACCCCCCGCTTCCCCGCGCGCCTTGGGGAAAACGGGGCGCTCGAGCGGTCCTTCGGCCCCATTTACGGAGCCCCCGCCCCGGGCGGGGCCGACGGAGCGGTAGGTGGGCACGTCCCCTGCCCGCGACCAACGTACGATCGAGGGCCCGCGTCCGACGGGCGGGAGACGCGCGCCGAGCTCCGCGCCGAGTTTGGGCCGTCCCGAACCTCGAAAGCGGCGCGGCCTAGCGGGGAGAGGCCCGGGGGGGCGGTCGGAGGGTCCGGGTCCCAGTCCCGCTCCGCCGCTCGTCTGCCGGCTGACCCCGCAGTCGCTTCCCTTCCCTGGGCCTCGGTTAGCCTGCCCGTGAAAGAGTCCCGGAGGGTTCCCGGGCGGGGGGGGGGCAGGAGGCTATTATTTTATCGTATTATCATTCGCTGCTATTGTTCTCGTCCATCTCCCCCGATTAGACTAGGCCCGTCGGAGGGCGGGGACCGTCTCCGGTACCGATCCGTCCATTCCAAGCGCTTAGTCCAGTGCTCCGCACACAGCGAGCGCTCGATACGTACCGTCGGACGGACGAGTGACGCCGTTGGAGAGGAACCATCGGGGAGGCCGAACGCGGTGTGCCGGGAGGCGATGGTCGCGGGGTAGACGACGCGGTCCGTCGCCGGGGCCCGGACCGGCCCGACGGGAAGCGTCGGCGGCCCAGCGGGTGGAGCCCGGGCCCGGGGGGCGGGAGGTCACGCGTTCAGATCGGGGTGACCCCGGGCCCGTCATTTCAGCTCCCCGGGCCTCAGCGGCCTCGTCTGTAAAAGGGAGATGGAGCCCGCGAGCCCCACCTGGGACGACCCGATGACCCCGCGTCTCCCCCGGCGCTCTGAACGGCGCCGGGCCCGCGGTAAGCGCCCGACGCATTCCGCCCCTTTTGACGGCGGTTCGCATCGAGAGGAAGGGCCGGACCGTGGAGAGAGGGGAGGGCGAAAAAACCCGCCGCTGTGGGGGGAGGAACGGGACCCGCCCGGGGCCCAGCGTCCGGACTCTCCCGAGAGTCGGAGTGCCGGGTATCTGCGGGAAACCCGACCCGAGTTCTCACCTCGCCGTGATTTAGTCGCCGGGAAGGGTTCCGCTTCACGAAGCCCAAGCGGTTCCTTCGGTCGCCGCCGTCCGCGACTCGGCGCCTCTTCACGGGACGCCTCTCCGGGGCGCCGGTGCTGCTCGCCCGGGCCGACGCCCGGCGCGGCGCGGGGCGCGGAGTGGGCGCTCAACTAATGATGACATCGATGATGGTGATATCTGCTCGGTCAGAGCACCGATCCTCTTGAAGGGTGGTGGCGGGGAAGGCTCCCGCCGGTACGTGGATTGCCCGCGAGAGCGAGAGATGGGTTTCGGAGCAGTTAGACCCACGTGGTCTTCGGAAGGCCGAACGACTCGACTCAGATTAGCCTAGATCGGGTTGGACCCGGTCCCCGCCGCACGTGGGGCCCCGTCCCCGTTTTAAAGATGAGGTCACCGAGGCCCGGGGAAATTTAGCCGCCCGGCCGAGCCGGGATTAGAACCCGTGACCTCCCGCCCCCCCAGAGCTGTGCCCCCGTCCGCATCACCGGGAGGGCCGATTCTCCGGGGAAGCCACCGATGGTAGGAAGAGTCCAGGGAGGACGTGGCTAGCCGGATAGGGACCGTTACGAGGAACGGAAGAACCGTCAGAAGGGTCGCCGGTCGCGGCGGGGGCCGGGACGATCCGGAGAGAGCGGACGCGCCGAGTCGCCACGGGTCGGAAACGACTCGACGGCGCCCGATGTTGGTCGGCGCTTACCCGCCGGTCGGTATTTTCTGGGCCTCGGTCTCCTCCTCCGCGGAATGGGCATTCGGCCCCCGGTCTCGGGCCGAGCTGCCGGCCGGCTCGGTCCCGATTGCCTCGCGCCTCTCCTGGGGCTCGGCGCGGTGGTCGGAACACGGTGAGCGCCGGACAGGGCGGCGCCGTTATTAGAGGTGGGGGCACCAGAAACAGAAAAACGATTTCAAAAGCCACTTGGGAAAGCCCCCGCTCTAGATCGGAACCTTGTCGGGGGCGGGGAACGTGTCCGTTGAAGCGCTTAGCGCGGCGCCGCGCACGCGGCGAGCGCTCAGTAAGTAATAATGACGTCGGTATCTGTTAAGCGCTTACTCTGGGCGGAGCACTGTTCTAAGCGCCGGGGGAGATAGAGGACGATCAGGTCGTCCCACGTGAGGCTCACGGTTAATCCCCGCTTTCCAGACGAGGTAACCGAGGCGCAGAGAAGTTAAGCGACCCGCCCGCGGTCACACAGCCGACAGGTGGCGGAGCCGCGGGGGTCGAACCCGTGACCTCTGACCCCGAAGCCCGGGCTCCCTCCGCCGAGCCACGCTCGGGAAACGCCACTGCCGGACTAGAGCGTGCGCGCCCGAGAAACGCTCAATAGATAGGAGCGACGGATCGATTCGGGTCTACACCGGGCAGACCGGGGCCTCCCGATCCCTTCGGCCACGTCCGTTTCTTCCGGTCCCTCCGCGGGCAGAGAGACTCGCGTGAAACCCGCGGGAGTAATAATAATAATAACGATAGCCGTAATCACGATGGTGGGATTGGTTGAGCGCTTACGATGTGCCGAGCACTCTTCTAAGCGCCGGGGGAGGCGATGGGGTCGTCCCGCACGGGGCCCGCAGTCCGAATCCCCCTTCTGCGGATGAGGCGCAGAGAGGTTACGTGACTTGCCCGAGGTCACGCGGCAGACGGGCGGCGGAGTTGGGATTGGAACCCGTGACCCGCGGAGGCCTCTGCGGGACGAGTGACGGCCCCCACGCCACGGCCCTCCTCCCTCTCGGCAGCGGCCGTCACCGCGGCCCCGTAGCTTTCTAGTCCGCCGGCGACCCCGCCGTCGCCGGCCCGGGCGTCCGCGGACGGCCGTCCGCTCCCGCCCGCGGGTCGGCGGCAGCCGCCGCACCGGGCGCCGGGTCCCGGAGAGCGGCGCGGCGGGGGGACCCGCGGCTTTAGGAGGCTTCGGACGCGCAGAGGGCGTTGGCGGCGGGAGGGCCTTTCGCTTCGCGTTTCTCCCCCCCCCCCCCACCCTCGGGCCCTCGGAGCCTTCCCGCGGGTCTCCGGGAAACCGGACCGACGGTCGGGTGGGGAGGACGCGGCCTCCCCTTTTCGGTTCCGCCTCTTTCCCCCGTCGCCCCGCGCCGTACCCGGCGGGCGCTTACGGTGGGCCGGGCGCCGTACCGAACGCTCGGGACGGACGGCGGGCGGGCGGGCGGGGCGGTCTCCGTCCGGAGGAGGAGGGGGCCGCGTCGGCGAGGGGCCTGCGGCGCTGGATCCGTGAGAGGACGGGCCACGGCTGGGCCGACCCCGGAGCCGTTCCCGTCCCTCGTGCGGCCGGCGGGAGCCGGGGGCGGCGCGGCTCGTCGGACGGGCCCGGGAGCCGGGAGGACCCGGGTTCCGGTCTCGGCTCCGCCTCGGTTCTCCCCGGCCGGAGGACGGGGGTCGAGCGTGCGAGCCCCGTGTGGGACGGGGGAGGGACCGAGCCCGACCCGGTAAACCCGGATCCGCCCCGGCGCTTCGAGCGACGCCCGGGCGCGTAGTCGGCGCTCGACGGGAAGAGTCGAGACGGCCGGACGGTCGCACCGTGAGCCGCGTCGAGGAGGTGCCGTGCGTCGGGCCGGAAAACGTGCGCCGGCCGCGGTTCGGTCGGCGTCTGCCGAGGCGCAGCGGATGGCCGAGCGTCAGGCGCCGATTCCCCGCGCGCCGCGTCCCACCCGTCGCCGAGGCGAAAGGCGCGCCGAGCCGTCCGCCCCGCGCCGGGGCCGGCGCCCTCGCCGCGGGCCCGTCGGGGGAGAGGGCGGCCGAGTTGCGGCGTGACCGTCCCCGTCCCGCGCCCCGAACGGCGTGAAATGAGAAGATTCCCCTTTCGGACTTGCGTGCCCGAAAGGCCCGCTCCGTGCCCGTTGGATTTTCCGTGGGCCGGCGGGGCGTCCTGACGTCGGTCGGCTGGGTTTCGACCCGCGGGCCGGAAGTAGGGGCGGCCTTGGTCTCTCCCCCCCCCCCCCCCCCCCCGGTTCATTGATTTTTCAAAAGGGAGTCCCGCGTGGTCGGGGGCCGGACGGGGGTGGCGGAAGACACCCCGTCTCCCCGCCGAGCCCCGGGGCGGGTCGCCGCGTCGCCGTCGCGCTCCCGTCGGTCACGGGGGAGAGGCAAGGCCGCTTCGCTTGAACTTGACGGTTTGGGCGATTTTCTATAATCCGGTAGATACAGATTGTAGCGTGATTATCCATCTACGTCTGTCAGGCAGATTTTAATGGATGAACGAATGAGTCAGATCTACGCCGGGAAACGTACGGATGTACTGAACGCGGGGCTAATTATCGGGCTGCCGAATTCACGCGGGGTCAGGTAAACAAGGCACCGGTGTAATGATTATTAATTGTTAATAACGCCCTCGGGAAAACATCCGCGTTTTCCCTCCGAATACCTATCCCGTCCGCCTTGCCGGCGTTCGGGACTCTGAAGATCCGAGCCGGTTTTTTAAAAAAGCCGGAAACAAAAGCCAGAAGAATGAATTCGCTCCCCCCCCCCCCCCCGCCGTCATCCGTCTCCACGATCGCCCCCGGCTCTCGGAGTGACTCGGAAAATCGCGGGCTTCTCCGGGGCCGGGCCGGCCATGGGAAGATCGAAAGGGGCGAGAGTCGGCGTCGCTTTCCGGGCGTACACGTGGGCGTGCGCCCGATGGAGGGGGACGGCCGCTGTGCCGGGTTTTTCACGGCGGAGGGGCGAGCCACCCCTCTCTTCGCGTCCACCTCCCCTTTTCGAGATAACGGACAGCGGGACGCCGCACGGCCGAGGTGGTGATGAGGGAGAGGGAATGGGGGCAGATTTTTCCCCACCCCACCTCGCTGTATCGCCTCTGGCTCTATTTCACCTTTTCACCCGAGCGGCGACGGAGGCCGGCGAAGAGAATTCTGTCCAGGCGCGTCGACGATCTGGAAAATGCCCAGGGGCCGAAATAGCTGGCGAGAAGACTCGCCCGCTGTCCTTTTGTTGGTTTTCAAGTCCGCCGGGTCCGGTCGTCGCGTGGTCTTGCGGGCGCTCGCGGTCTCGATCCCCGTGTTACGGGGCGGGGGGACGGAGGCCCGGGGGAGTCAAGCGACTCGCCCGAGGCCACCCGGCAGAAAGCCGGCGGAGCCGGGATTAGGACCCGGGTCCTTCTCAACGCCCGGGCCCGGGCTCCGTCCGCCAGCCCACGCCGCTTCTCGGGCTTCGCCTCTGGACGGCGAGCCGCTCGTGGGCGGGGAGCTCTAACGATGCGTACTTTCCCCGTGGCCACGGGCGCAGAAGCTACCGGCGATGGATGCGTTCAGAGGGCTCGGTATACAGTAAGCGCTCGGGTACCGTAGATTCACCGATAGATTTAGGGGGCCGAGCGCGCGGTACAGCGCCCGGTCAGTCGATCGATGGCATTTACTGAGCGTTCACAGTGCGCGGAGCGTTCGGGAGAGTCCAGCGCGACGGAAATAACGGACACGGTCCCCGCCCACGTCGAGCTTGCCGCCCGGAGGGGGAGGTCGCGGATCGAAGCGCGTGGGCGACGGAGAAGGGAGAGGGAGCCGGGGGAAGGAGGGCGCGATCGGGGAAGGCCCCCCCGGGGGAGGCGCGACCTCAGCGGCGCCGTGAAGCGTGGCTCGGGCCGGCGCCGGGTGGATCGGTCGAGCGGCCTAGAGGAGGAGGCTGCCGCGAGAGGAGGCTCGGGTCTCGGCCCAGCCGGTCTGCTCTGCCCCTCGGTCAGTTGGCGGCGGTCGGTTTCGGTCGGTCGTGTTCGTCGAGCGCTCCCTCCGCGCGGGGCACCGTACTGAGCGCTTGGAAGACTCTGCCGCAGCTACAGACGGTCTCGTCCCCCACCCGCGACGGCCTTACGGTCCCGCGTCCTTCCCGACCCTGGCCTCCCCACCGGTTTTCCCTCGGCCCCCGGGAGGGGAAGGCGTTTTTCCCCGGCGCTTGCTTGGGAGCTGCCACTTTTTTTATCGTTCCTGCGTCGCTCTCGCTCCGTCTCCCTCGCTCGCCCCGGGCCCCCGTGGCCCGGTGCCGCGAGGCTGCCGGTCGATGAGCACGTGCCAGGAAGATCACTCGCCGCGCGCGCCCTGAGGAGAGAGACGTCGGCCGGCCCCGACGTCAGAGCCGCCCCCCGCCCCGGAGCGAACGTCGGTGGGGGGGCGGATGAATCGGCCGTCGGCGCCGAGCCGCACCCGCGTAGCCGAGGGAGGCGAGGCGGACGGTGGTCCGGGGTCTGAACTGAGCTTCCTCCCTCTCCTCACCCTCCCGTCCCTCCTTCCTCCGCTCCCCCGGCCCTGGGACTCCTCTACGTGGCCGGCGGGAGAACCTTCTGAAGTCCTTTCCCTAGCCATCCCGGCGCCCTGAAACATCGAACTCGGCCAGCCGCCCCACGCCGCTCTAATTGGCCTCCGGGACGGAAGATATTTGGGGTTCGGCCGGCGCCCGAGATGCCGTCCTCCCTGGGGGCGGCCGGGAGGGCGCGGGGGATTTCGTATTTGGCTCTTGGGTCGGGCTGGGGGCGGCGGGCCGGAAAAATACGCCCTGGGGGGGGCCTAGGGAGTTGGGCCTTCTTCGCGCCGTCGACCTGGGAGCGTCCCGCAGGGTTCAACCTCTCGTGCAGCGGGTCGCTGACGGCTCCGTCCGGTCTCCCCCGGCTTCCCGCCTGAAAGTTTTACCCCTGTCGACCGAGGATTCGATCGAGGGACGTCTTCTCGAACCCCGCTTCCTCTGGTAATCGTGGAAGTCAGTGGGAAGACGAGAAAATTGTATGGGAAGAAACGGCGCCCGGGCGCGTTTTGTGTTTCGGCACAGATCATCTCGGGCAGAGATAATAGCCGTCGTTTCGCCCTGGTCGTCTTAGCGGCCCGGAGCTCGCCCGCCGCCCCCCCCCCCCCCCCCCCCCCGCCCGTGCCCCGGTTTCGCTTCCGACCGTCGTCCGCCGCCGCCGGGACGGGTCTCCTTCTGTCCGGGCGGCCCGATCCGGCTACTCGGACGGCCGTCGCGTCGGCCGCTGGCGGTCGGGGCCCCCGAACCCCGCCCCCCCCCCGCCGTCCCGGGAGCCGAGCCGCCGGCGGTAACATTCGGTGACTTTGAAACTTCGCTTCCGCTTCGAATTTCACATCATGCCCGTCGCGGGGGAAGGAGATAGAAAATGTATACGCCGAGCCTACGGGACTTCCCGCGGTGCTTATTAATCCTTTATGGATCATTTGAAATGTTTCTAGTTTATTTAAGCTTTGCTGCTTGTATCAGATTGTTCCTGCCTAAAAAGAAAAAAAGTGATCATGCTTTGAATTTTTAAAAACGATCTCACTTTCAAGCGAAAGCACTTTTCTGCTCCATTAGAGTTGAATTCGCCAAACCCTCACACGGCATTAACGCAAGCCTTGCTGGAGAGATGAACGTGTCGTTCCCGGGCCGCTTTGAACTTTACCAAACCGCATATTAAGATTTCGGGTCTTTATACCCTTCGTCTCCCCGACGCTTTCACCGAGTTACCCGGAAGGGACTAGTTAAAAGCGATTCCCAGCCGGCTCTCGACGCCGCCGCGGCGTGGTCCGTCCCGTTCGGCGGTGAGGTGCCGGAATGTATTTTTACCCGTCGACGGCCGGCCCGCGGCCGGCGTCGCGTCGGTCGGGTCCGACGTCTCGTCGGTTGGATCGGGTTCCTTGAGGCGTTCCCCCCCCCCCGTTTTTATACCCCTCGTGTCGCTTTCAGCGGTTAAGATTGTCGTATCGGGAGCTTCGGGGAGGCGTCGGGTCTGGGGGGGGGCGATCTCGCAGAGGTTGGGCTCCGACGTCGCGCCGCCTCGGGTCATTCGGAGCCGAGCGGAGTCGAGCGTCCTCCGGAGAGGCGGTCGTCTTTTCCGTCGACTTTGAGCGCGCTCTTATTCTGAGGAGAGAGGGCGTGGCCCAGTGGACGGGCCACGGGGGCCCGGGCGTCAGCGGACCTGGATTCCGATCCCGCCTCCGCCGCTCGCTTGCCGTGGGACCCCCGGCAGGTCGCTTGACTCCTCCAACCCGACGACCTCGTATCTGCCCCGAGCAGCCTGGCCTCGCCTCTCTCTGCCTCAGTTACCTCATCTGTAAAGGGGGGGGGGGCGGGGGGGTGAAGACCGTGAGCCCCAAGCGGGACAGGGACTGTGTCCCACCCGACCCGCCCGTGTCCACCCCGGCGCCTGACACGGCGCCCGGCGCACAGCGAGCACTTGACGGATGCCGTTACTAGGATCACGGTGCTCGGACGTATTTGCCCCCCCCCCCCCGGTCTCCTCACCCGTAAAACGGGGCCGAAATACCGTCCTCCCTCCCACTTAGGCAGTGAGGCTCACGCGGGACGGGGCTGGGTCCGACCTGATTCGCTTTTACCTAGCCCAGCGCGCGGCGTGGTGTCCGACGCGTAGGAAGCGCTCATCACGTCCCCCCCGGCCGGAGGAAACGGCAGGGTCCTTCGGGGAGGGCCGTTCTCCTCTCCTCGTAGGCGGGAGGGCTTTTAGAGAAGCCGGCTGAGGTCGGGTTGGTTTTCCCGGAGGCCGCGACCCGGCGGCGTCCGTTTTGAAAAGGCAGAAGGGATGGAGGCCCTTGGGGTTTGCCGGCGGGTGGGGCGGGGACTTCGATCCTCGGCCGCCGACGGGGACGGTCGGTCTCGGTCTCGCTCCGCCCCTCTCTTTCCGGGGCCTGGAAGATCCGGCCCGGGCCTGGGAGTCGGAAGGACCTGGGTCCCCATCCCGGCCCTGCCCCTCGTCTACCGTGTGACCTCGAGCGAGTCACTTCCCTTCCCTAGGCTTCGGGTCCCTCTCCTGTCAGGCGGGGACGAAGACCGTCGGCCCCGTTGGGGACGTGGACCGTGTCCAACCCGAGGACTTCCCGTCCCTCTCCCCCTCCGTCTCTCCGTCTCCGTCTCCCGCCCGCCCCCGTCTCTTCCCCCGGAGCGGCCCGGACGGCTCCGGCCGGGTCGAGCCTGAGGTCCCCGGGGGCGGCGGGCCCGAAGACGAAGCCGGGCCGGCTAGCGGCGGAGATGAGAGGATCGGTTTCCGTACCATTTGGTGGGAGAATCGCGGCGCCGGAAGGGCCCCCCCCGGAGGCCGCCCGCTTGGTCCCCCCCCCCCCCCGGGCGGACGGACCCGACGGGACGGGCCCCGAGGCGGCGGCGGCCCGTCTCTCCCGCGGGGGGCGGGGGGGGGGGCCCGGGGGTCTCCGCCCCGGGGCGCGGCGGCCCCGCCGGCCCCCGGTCGGTCGTCCCCGCGGTACCCCCGAGGCCGGGGCGAGGGGGAGGGAGGGACCCCCGTCGGAACGCGTCCTCTGCGCCGCGGCCGACGACCCCACCGCTCCCGCCCGGCCCCCGGCGTTGCTCCGTTCCTTCAGTTGTATTTATTAAGCGCTCCCCGTGCGCGGAGAGAGAGGCCGGTCCGACGGGACGGGTAGGCGCGTCGCCCGAGGCCAGAGGGGGAGAACGGGCGTCAAGGGGAGCAGGTGAACGACGGGTCCGGACGCGAGCCGTCGGGCCGCTGAGGGAGCGGAGGGTAGAGGGGGCAGATCCCGGCGCAAGGACGAGGCGGACGCGGGCGGGAGAAGAGGCGGCGAGGGCGGGCCGAGGACGGCGTGCGGTCACGGAGCGATGGAAGAAACGCGGAAGAAGCGCGACTCGTCCCGAGTTACCGGGGGCACCGGGGGCGTTTCCGTTGGACTCGTCGGGTCTCGCTTAGCGAGCGCTCCCTGGGTGCGGAGCACCGTGCCAAGCGCTCGGAGAGTCCCCGTCAGCGTTAGAGAGAGACACTCCCTGCCCGCGTCGAGCTTACGGTCTAGAAGCGGGGGAGGCGGCCGGCCGGCCGGGCAAACGGGCGTCGATATAAACAGACGGAACTGTAAACGCGTCGAAACGAGTCAACGGGCGTCGCTGGAAATAAATAGACTCCGAGCTGTATCCGTGAGTGCCGTGGGGCGGGGAGAAGGAGGGGAGAGCAGATAGTGAGCAGGCGTCCAGATATCTATGTATATAAATAAATGAGAGTCGTCGACGTGTGCGGATATGCGCGGGTACCGGCGGGGCGGGGAGGGGGGGGGGTCAGAGCGCCGGGAGCGAGTCGCGGAGGGGAAGGGAGCCGAGGACAAGGGACGTTGCCAGCTCTAGAGCTCTTAAAAAGGCACCGGCCTCTCGCCCACCCTGACAGGCGTCCCCTCCCGTTATCCTTTCCTCCCCGTCTCGGCGCGGCGACCGACTCGCCGTGCGGGCGGGGGACGTGTCCGTTCTCTTGGCGCGGCGGCCCCTCCCGACGGTCGGGTCCGGGGCCCCGCGCGCGATGCACGCGCTCGGTAGACGCGGTCGACCGACGGATGAGCGCCGTTGTAATAAGAATGATGACGATGCCGCCGTTGTCATCGTCATCATCGAGTAGCAGAGGGCTGCCCCGTGCCTCAGTTTCCTCAGCTGTGAAAAGGGGATCGAATACCTGATGATAATAATGACGGTAACGGTGGTATCCGTTAAGCGCTTACCACGTGCCGAGCACTGTTCTGAGCGCCGGGGGGAGACCCCGGTGAATCGGGTCGTCCCACGTGGGGCTCACGGTCTTAATCCCCGTTTCACAGACGAGGGAACCGAGGCACCGAGAAGCGACGCGACTCGCCCGAGGTCACACGGCCGACGAGTGGCCGGGTCGGCATTCGAACCCGTGACCTCTGACTCCGAAGCCCGGGCTCTTTCCACTGAGCCACGCTGCGAGGTGGCCGTGTCCCGACGGACCCCTCGCGTTGTCGGGCTCGTCCCTGGATACCTCGACACGGGCCCGGCCTCCTCCTACGGGCCCCGTAACGATATAGGGGTCACGGAGGTATTCACTGAACGCCTGCCGGGCGCCGGGCGCCACGGTCTAACGGCGGAAGCGGGCGAGGGGATCGAAGACGAACCCAGCGGGGAAGAGGGAGGCGTTCGGGACGCGACGGGGACGCGCGCGCGGCACGGAAACGCGCCGTGGCCGTCGGCGTGCGGGTGCGCCCGGGGGGAGGAGGGTGCCTCCGCGCCGGAGGGGGAGAAGCGCCGCGCTCACGGCCAGCGCTCACTAAATAGGGTCGAGTGAGCGGGTTCGATCGCGGCCGCTGGTCCGCCGCGCGACCTCGAGCGAGGGTCCCGCGGCCTCCCTGGGCCCCCGTTCCCTCGGCCGGAAGACGGGGGTCGAGACCGGGGGCCCCCGCGGTGGGACGGGGACGTCGTCCGACCCGATCGGCCCGTGCCGTGTCCCGCCCCCGGCGTTGAATACGGTGCCGGGTACGTGGTCGGCGCCGGACGGACGCCGTCGTCGTCGTCGTCTACGCGGCCGCGACGTGCCCTTCCCGGCGCGTGCGGAGGCCCGGGGCGGGGACGGGACGGGGCCCCCCGCCCGCGGAGGACTTAGACCCCGGCGGGGGGGATCGGGGTCGGCCGGGTGGCCGTGTCCGTATCTCGCCCCTCCCCTCTTCCGGGACAGAGGGACGGCGCGAATCCGGAACGTCGGTTGCCGGCGCGTGTCCGCGTCGGGCCGGCCCCCGGGCCGTGAGCTCGTCGTGGGCGGGGACCGTCGACGGCCGTACGGTCCCGGACGCTCGGCACGGTGCCGCGCCTCCCGCCGGCGGCGGCGGCGCATCGCTCCGCGGCTCCTTCCGGTTATTCGACGGCTTCCTCGGACGCCCGAGGGTAAGCCCCCTGCGGGCGGGGATTTCCGGGTCCGCGCCCGGCCCGGGCCTCGCCCGGCCGGTCCGATGACGGTTGCCGCCGCCTCCCCGTGAGCCTCCTCCTCCCTCTCCCCCTCTCCGAAGGGGAGGGGAGGGATCCGGCCGGTCTGTCGGTCGTGTGCGTTGAGCGCTCGCGGCGCGCGGGCCGCCGCCGCGCCGGGCGCCTGGGAGGGTCCGAGGGAACAGTGGGACGGACACGTTGCCTAGGATAGGAATAAACGTCTATCGCCATCCCCCGGGGAATCCCGGTTCGGGGGTGTTGCTTTTGGAGGCCCCCGGCCCTCCGGGCACCGGGGCGAGATCTCCCGCCCCCTTCCCGTCCCCGGTGAGGCGGAACGAGACCGTCCGGGAGCGGTCTCAGGCGGGGACGGACCGGGGGGGGCGGGGGACGTCCGACGGGAGTGCCGGTCGAACACGCCTCCGCCCCGGGCGTCGCGTGGCCCCGGGCGGGACAAGGGTTCGCCCGGCGGGGCGGGGGAATCGAATTAGAGCGAGAGAGAGTGAATCCGTAGCGGCCGGCGTCGGGCCGGGGCTCTGACGCACGGAGGCGTCGACGGACGAAGCGGACCACGGGGCCGTCTGGGACTCGTCCGGGAAGCGGGGGGGGTCGTGGGGCGGGGGCGCCGTTCGGCGGCGGGGACGGAGTCGATGACGGTCACGCTGTCCGTGGGGCGCTCGCTACGTGCCAAGCCCCGCCCTTAGAGCTGGGGTGGACGCGGGGTCGTCGGCCGGTCCCCCGTGGGGGTCCGCGGCCTTCGTCCCCGTCGGACAGGCGGGGGCGCGGAGGAGCGGAGCGGCTCGCTCGGGGTCACGCGGCCGACGAGCGGCGGGGCCGGGGTCGGAGCCCACGGCCTCCGACTCCCTGACCCGGGCCGTCGCCCCGGGGCCGCCTCGGGCGGCCTCTCCCGCCCTCGCGCAGGCTCCCGGACGAGGCCCGGCCCCTTCGGCTTGCCGAAGCGACTCTCCGGCGGGGCTCGGGAGTGGGGTTCTCCGCGTCCCGCCGGCGGCCCGTCGCGGTCGGTTCCTCCGCGCGGTGGAATTGATTGAGCGCCGACTGCGCGCGGAGCGCCCCGCCGAGCGCCCGGGGGAGGGCCGTATCGCGTCGGACGGTCACGTTCCCCGCCCGGGTCCCTCCTCCCGGAGGGAGGCGGCGGTTCTCCGACGGCTCGGGTCCGCGTCGCGCGGCTCGCCGGGGATTTCCGAGGGCGGCGGGCTCTTCCGCCCCCGGCCCGGCGTCGTGCGACTTGGATCCGGGATGCGGGCCCCGCCTCCCGCCCCGTGGAGAGCGGGGCAGGGGCCCGGCCGCCGAGCGCGAGCTTCCGCTGGACCGCCCGCCGCGCGACGGCCGCCGGAGACGGGGAGGGCCGCCACCCCGCCACCGGGGCCCGTCGCGTCCCCGGGCGGCGGGCGGGACGGCCGGGGCTCGTCCGCCCGAGCGCGCCCTCTCTCCCCCTCGCCCTCCCTCCCCTCCTCTCTCTCGCTCCGTCTCAGGGCGCCGGAGAGCGGGAGGACAACGTTCCAGTAATTGAGGATTCCATCGAGTCGAAGAAAAGAGCAAACGGGGAGGGGGGCCGACGTCCCTTCTCTCCGGGCGGCGGAGATCCGTCCGGGGTCGGCGGGGCGGGGGGGGGGGGGGGCGCGGGATGGCGCTAGCGGTGTAGGGGGAGGCGGGTGGCGAGGAGTCAGGGCCGTTTGTTGAATGTACCGTTGAGGACCGTTACCGTCCCGATTAATCAAGTTAGAAATTACAGCTCCGGTCGGGTCCCCCCCCGATCCCCGTTATCAATTTTCTTCTCTCTTGAGACAAAGCGGATATAAATTTTGTGTTCGTCTGCCGTTCGTTCTTTGACTTCGGCATCTCCGAAAATAACAATGTAGCACAAAAGACCAGTATTTACCTAGTCGTAATGTGGGTTGCCATGGTGTTTTGCAAATTATTGCAATTACGTTCACCATGCGAGTCGCCCTTGGTAACTGGCGAAAAAACTGATAATCCTGTTTTGAACAAAAGGTCAAATTGCTGAATAGAAAGTCTTGATTAACTAAAAGATGTACAAAGTGGAATTATTCCCCACCATTCAGAAATAGTTCTCGATCGGGTCTGGGGGAGGGGGCGAGTAAGTACATCTGATTACCGAAGCACAAAGCGTTGAAAGGATGTTGTCTTGAGCCTTTCATGTGGCCTTAATGGTGGCTTTTTTGTCAGATTTACCCATTTGCGGCATTGAAAGGGGCAGCTGCGTTTAAGCCGGGGAGACGGTGCTCTTTCAAGAGTTGGGCCCGCGGAAAGTTCTCGGCGGTCTCCGCCGTCCGCCGGCGGCCCCGGCCCCGTCGAGACCGACGTGCCGCGTCCCCGGTCCCGGTGCCCTCGGTACTTGTGAAACGCTCCGGCCGACGGTCCGATAAAGCGCCCTCGCCGGACGGTCTCCCGTCGGCTGCCGGGGGAGGGGACCGGGGCGGGAGCGGGGAGACGCGGCCTCTCCCCGCGGTCGGCGCGTCCCGCCCCCGCCGGTGTGGATCGACGGCGGCCGGCGGGGAGGGAGACGGGCGCGCGGCTGAAGGCGCGGCAGAGGGAGGCGCGGCGCGCCGGGGTGAAGGCCGACGTGGATATCGAGGGGCGGGGAGAGAGGGGGATTTTGCTCCCTCTCTCTCTCTCTCTCCCCCTCTCTCTCTCTCTCTCTCTCGTCCCTCCCTCCCCCCGCTTTCAGCTCGCAGCCGCCCGAAGATCGATCCTCCGCACCCCGGAGGGCCCGTGTGAAAGCGGCGTGAAGGCAGAGTGAACGGCGGCCGGCGCGCGGGTCGACGCCGCGCGTCCCCTAGCAACCCCCCGGGGCCCGGCCCGGCGGCCCCCCGGCCCTGTGTACGGACCATTCAGGCCGCCCCCCCGGCACCGCGGAAGATGTTCCGTTTCATTAGTGCCGTTCCAAAGGAGAGAGTCGCCCGAGCGCAATGAGCAAACGGGGCCCGGCGACGGCTGTTACCTCTCCCCGGCCCCCGGGGCGTTCCGGGTCCGGGGGGGGGACCATCCGGCGGCGGCGACCGTGGTAGCATCCGTCAAGCGGTCGCTGCGCGCGGAGCGCCGTCCCGAGCGCCGGGCTAGACGCGGGGCGACGGGGTCGTCCCACGCGGGGCTCACGGTCTCCGTCCCCGCGTTCCGGACGATCCCCGGAGAAGCGCGGCGACCCGCCCGCGGTGGCACGGCCGACCGGCGGCGGAGCCGGGATTCGAACCCGTGATCCCTGACCCCCCCGGGGCCCGGGCTCTCGCCGCGGAGCCGCGCCGCTTCTCCTGTCCGCTTTCCCTTCTGCCCGGAGATGATGTTCGGCCTCTCCGGCCCCGGGCGATCCCTGCAGGCGGGGATCGGTTCCCAGATAGCGGCGTGTTCTCTGAGGGCTTAGGTCCCCTCTCCTCCGGAGCTCGATACGTATCGAACGCTCAGATACCGTTACCGCCGCCCATGAAGATGACGGCGAGGGGCGGGGCGGCGAGGGGCCGGGCTCGGGGGTCGCGGGTTCTAATCCCGGCCCCGCCGCCGGCCGGCGGCGCGGCCCGGGGCCAGTCGCTGCGCTTCCCTGGGCCTCGGTGGCCTCATCCGGAAAACGGGGGCGGAGACCGCGAGCCCCACGCGGGGCAACCCGATCCCCGTGCATCCACCCCGGCCCTCAGAACGGTGCCGGGCGCCTAGCGAGCGCTCGACAGGTACCGTCGCCGTCATCACCGGCCATCGCGGGCCGGCGCGGGGCCCCTTCCGGGAGCGGCGCGGCCCGGCGGGTGGAGCACGGGCCCGGAGTCCCGGGGACCTGGGTTCCGACCCCGGCACCACCGCCCGCCCGTCGGTCGGCGGTGTTTGGGGGGGCGCCTGCTACGTCCGGTGCTCGGGAGGGCGACAGAATCAGCCGGCACCTTCCCCGCCCGTAACGGGCCGACGGTCTAGAGGGGGGGACGGGCGTCTGTGGGAGTAATTCTGTCGTTTATAACGTACGATTCAAAGGTGCGTGCGGCGGGATGGGAGGCCGTCGTGTGACCTCGGCCAAGTGGCTTGACTTCGGGGCCTCGCCCGGGAAACGAGGCCGCGAGCCCCGTGCGGGACGGGCGCCGAGTCCCGACCGACGTGCTGGTATCCACCCCGGCGCTCGGTGGAGCGCCTGGCGCGTAGCGAGCGCTTCCCGGACGCCGTCGTTAGCGTCGCCGTCGTCGTGCAGGTGGGAGGGCGGGACGGAGGACCGGTCCCGCCGTCGCCCCGTAGAGGAGCGAGCCGCTTCGGAGACCGGGTCGAGGTCTCCTTCGCGGAGAATCCGGATCGTGGGCTGCTGCGGGGCGGACGCGTCCGTCCGTTGCCGCGCTGTCCTCTGCGACCGCTGTTGCCCACGGTGCCGTGCCCGCGGGGAGACTGAGAAAGGAGGAGCAAACTTCAGTCGATCGGTTGCATTTAGCGAGCGCTCGCTGCGTGCGGAACACGGTGGTGAGCGCTTGGGCGAAGACAAGATGCGATACAGTCGCCGTCGCCCCCCCCCCCCCCCCCCCCCCCCCCGGTCCCCCCGGGCGAGCTTCCGGTGATGGTGATCGTGTCGTCGGTTAAGCGCCCGCTCTGTGCCGGGCGCCGTACTGAGCGCCGGGGTGCGTACGGGCGGATGGGCTCAGACGCGGTCCCGGTCCCACGTGGGGCTCCCGGCCTTTAATCCCCGTTTTCCGGATGAGGGAACCGAGGCCCGGAGAGGTGACACGACCCGCCCCTCGTCCCGGAGCAGACCGGCGTGGCCGGGATTCGAGCCCGGGTCCTTCGGACTCCCGGGCCCGGGCTCGGTCCGTCCGGCCACGGGGGACGACAGCGCGGTGGAGGGGCCCGCTGTGGATAACTCGGTCTCGTTCCGCTCGGGGGACGGACCTGTCCGCGTCGAGCCTTCGGCGGCGGATTTCTGGGCACCGGGCGGCCCGCCCGGACGCGACTCGGCCCGGGGCGGGCCAGAGTCCGATCTACCTGCTTTTTGCGCCCAAGTTGGGTTTGAATCTGTCGCCCGGTCGGCGGCGTCCATCACCCGGATCCCGGCTCTGCCACGTGTCAGCCGGGTGACGGCGGGCAGGTCGCTTCGCTCCCTCGGTGCCTCGGTTCCCTCATCTGTCCGTCGGGGATGAGGACGGTGAGCCCCGGCGCTTAGAACAGTGCCCCGCCCACGGTAAGCGCCTAACGGATACCGACCGGATGGTTATTATTCACTGAGCGCTCACCGGGCGCAGAGTGCCCGGGGAGGGAGGACGGTGCGGTCGAATGAGCCGGGTATTCCAACCTCCCATCCGGAATGGACGTGAAGTGCCGTCCCCCGTTCCGGGTCGACCGGCTTCTGCCAGGCTCTCCGAAGCCGTCACGTCCCCTCGGCACGTGGTGGGCGCCCGGCGAATACCGCCGCCGGGTTTTCGACACGCTCTTCTCCCCCGCGGGACAGGGACCCTTTCCGAACCGACCCGAGCTTTGATCTCACTCGTTCCTTCGCTCGGTCGTATCCGTTGAGCGCTTACTGGGCGCGGAGCACCGTATTAAGCGCTTGGAAGTGCAGTTCGGCCGCAGAGAGGGAGGATCTCTGCCCGCAGTGGGCTCTCGCGGTCTGGAAGCGGGGAGGCAGGCGTCAAAACGGGTGAACAGGCGGCGATGGCGTCGGTGGAAATCAATAAAATTAGAGATATGTCTATGTACGCATCTGAACGGGTACAACAGGCACGAATGTAAATAAGTAGCGTTATCGCTACGTAGACATTAGAAAAGCAGCGTGGCTCAGTGGCAGGAGCCCGGGCTCGGGAGGCAGGTCGTGGGTTCGACTCCCGGCTCTGCCGCCTGTCAGCTGTGTGACCGCGGGCGAGTCGCTTGACTTCTCCGTGCCGCGGTTCCCTCGCCTGTAAAACGGGGATTAACCGTGAGCCTCACGTGGGACGACCCGACGACCCCGGATCCGCCCCAGCGCTCAGAACGGTGCTCTGCGCGTCGTGAGCGCTTAACCAATGCCGACGTCATTATTATTATTTACAGATATGTGGGGAGGGGGTGTAAGGCAAAGGGAGAGAGTCGGGGCGAGGTGTCGGGGGGAGCCGAAGAAAAGGGGGCCCCAGTCTCCCTCGGCGCGCTTAGAAGAGTACCTGGGGCATGGTAATGACAATAATAATAATAGCTAATGGCTACTTTTAGGGGGTTTTTCCCCTACTGGGATTTTTTTCTCCCGGGTTTCCGGATTTGATCCCCCGGACTAGATCTTCCTCCAGCTGTCCTTCCGCCCTGGGTCAGATTTTTAGCGCCCGCGAGTCAGAACCTCGATTGCACTGACAACCTACGGATCGAATCGTGAGCCGTCGGCGGTATTGACTGAGCGGTCGCTCACCTCGGCAGAGCAGTTCGATTCGAAGGGGTCGTATTTATTGAGCGCTTACTGTGTGCGGAGCACTGTCCCGAGCATTTGGGAGGTACACCTGAGCAACAGATAGAGGCGGTCCCTGCCCAACAGCGGGCTCACAGTCTAGAAGAGGAGAGACCGGCATCAAAACGAATAAACAGGCCTCAAGAGCGTCGTTACGAATGAATAGAATTATAGATATATACACATTATCGATAAAAAATAAGCCAATTCCCGCCCACAGCGGGCTCGCTCTGACCACGGTGAAGCTTCCGGTCTAGAGAGAGGCCGACGTTAAATATCTTTTTCTGGTACTGTGTTAAGCGCTCACTGCGTGTGGAGCGCCGTTCTGACCGCCGCCGCAGGTCCGAGTTGATCACGTCGGACGCGGACCCTGTTGCGCACGGAGCGCACGGGGTAAGTTAGGAGGGACTAGGATTGAAATCCCCGTTTGGCAGTTGAGGAACCGGAGGCCCGGACACGTGCGGTGACTTGCCCGAGGTCACACGGCGAGCGGTCGGCGGGGCCGGGTCGAGGACCCGGGTCCTCCGACTCCTAGGCCCTTCCTCCCGCCACCGGGCCGCGCGCCTCCTCGGCGGCTCTGACACGCCATTCGTTCGGGCGGTCACGTTTATTGAGTGTTTAGCGTGTGCGGAGCCCCGTACCGAGCGCTTGGGCGGGTACGGCCTAAGAGGAAAGAGACACGTTCCCTGCCCAGCTCCCGGGTCCGTACGGAGGTGCCGGGGGTGGAGGGTGGCCCAGATATCAAATGGCCGGAGGTCACGGATCCAACCGCCAAGGGATCAGACGGGTCGGTGGTACTGCCCGAGCGCCTCCTCGGGGCCCAGCGCCGTCCCGAGCGGTCGGGAGCGGACGCTTGAAGCGAATCGGCAGCGGGTGGTTCCCCCGTCGCTCCCAACGGCAAACCCTCTCGTGCCTTTTCGAATAAAGATGTGTCTTTCCCTCAGGCGTCGCCCCTTGACCGTTGGCTCGGGGCTCACCGGCCTCCTGGAAGCGGAGGAGCAGCCCGGCCTGGCGGGTGGAGCCTAGGCCTGGGAGCCAGGAGGTCCTGGGTTCTAATCCTGGTCCCGCCACCTGTCTGGTGGGTGACCTTGGGCCACCACTTCCCTTCTGTGGCCTTCGGTCACCTCATCCGGCAATCGGAGACCAAGCGGGTGAGCCCCACGTGGGACGGGGACCGTGTCCAAACCCGTTCACCCGGATCGGCCCCAGTGCTTAAAACAGCGCTCGACACCCGGTAGGCGCTTAACCAGTACCATTCTTCTTCTTCTCCTTATTTTTAATCGTCACGGCTCCGCCACGTGTCCGCCGTGTGACCTTGGGCCAGTCGCTTCACTTCTCAGTTCCCTCGTCGGTCAAATGGGGATTGAGACCCGTGCGCCCCGCGTGGGACGGGGACCGTGTCCTACCCGCTCTGCCCGTCTCCACCCGGGCGCCGGCACACAGAAAGCGCCTCGCGCGTCCCCTCGTCGTCGCCCTGACGATCGTCGTCCTTGCCGACGGCTCGTCCGCTCCCACCCCGGCCGCCCGCGTCCCCCCGGCCCCTCCCGGCGGGAACCGGCGCCGTCCCCTCGCACGCGGGAGCTCTTCCCCGGACGGCTCGGCGGGACGGCGGCGGCGGCCGGGTCGCCGGCCGGGAGACGGGAGGAGGAGCCGGGGGTCACGGCGGAATCTCCGGTTCTCCCCCTTCTGTATCGGGTCGGCTCCCTCCCGGCCACGGCGCGAGGCTGGGCCCAGTCAGCTCCGTGCTTTGTTGACGGTCGACGGACGGAGCCGGGTTATCCCTCGAGCGAGTACCGTCTTCTTAGTCGCGACCTATTGTAGCCTAGGGAGGTGGCCGCCTTTTGAGCGGGATGAATGGGAAGAGTATTTCACGGCATAGGCTTGAGTGTACCGGGGCTTTTTGTTTCTTTTGCAGCCGCCCGTACAGAGATAGAAACGTCCTCCCCTCCCCCGAAGATGATCTTCCGTATAAAATGTACCTCCCCACCCCCCCCCGGGGCCCCGTCGCCTACGGGGAGACGATTTGTAACCGCTCGGATCTCGTCCCGCGGCGGTAAAGTGAAATCGCGGGTGATTGGGGGCTCTGTCGCCGCCCGGTGCTCGAGGCGACTCCCTGTGGCCCGTCGGGCCCGGGGGGCCGGCGGCGCCCCCGAGGCTGGAGGATCGGCTGCCGCGCGGGGCCCGCGAACTTAGCGCCTGACCGGCGCTCACGGGGTCGGGGTCCGTCGGCCCGTCCGTCTCCGCGCCGGAAGGACGGCGACGGCGGGGTTGGCCGAGCGCCCCCTCCGTGCCGGCCGCCGGGGCGGAGACCGGCCGGTCGGGTCGGACCCGGCGGGGCCCGCGTCGGCCGGGGGACGGGACGGAGGCGCGGGGAAGCGAGGTGGCCGGGCCGGGGTCCCGCGGCGGGCGGCCGGCCGAGCCGGGCTGGGGACCCGGGGCCCGGGCCCGCTGCTCCGGGAACGGGAGGGGGGCTACCGTCGGCGCGGCGCGTGCCGAGTGGGCTCGGGAGAGAGCTCCGTTATCCTTCCGGCGGGCCGACGGCCTAATCCGGCCCTCGCTCGGACGAGAAGGTCGATGACGTCTCGGAGAAGCCGTGCGGCGCGACCCCCAGGGAGACGTCTCGCTTCGGAATCGAGTCTCCCCAACATTCGAACCCCTTACGCTGACCTCCGCTCCCGGGTCGTCGGATAACTTTGTTAAAAGTGTCTTTTGCGGGGGAGGGGGGATTGACTTGGGTCGCGCGTGTATTTATTTTTCGGGCTCCGCTCTCTCGTCTCCTGCTTTGGCACCTCTCGGAGATTTCGGAATCGCACCCTGACGCGCCGGCGGGTTGCCGCGAAAGAGATCTAACCCGAAAAGCGAAACGCTGCTCCCGTTCGGAGTTCTCCCCCCACCCCCCCGGTGATCTAGGGGACCCTCCCTCACACACACCGTTTTGGGGGTGCCGAACGGGTCGGGCTTTTGATATTTCTGGAAATCCCCCGTCACAACACGTCACTCCTGCCAGGCAGGTGGGATTTCTTCCTAGCCGCCGTCGGGAAGGGGTCCCGGTTTCCACCCGTGGATCATCCCGCCGGAGGAAAAGGTGTCTTCGGGGGGAGGGGGGGGGGCGGCCCCAGGAATTCCGGCCTCCGTTTTGCGTCCCCGGAAAGGGCCGGGAGAGGGAGGGAAGGCGGAGGGAGGATTTTGCCGGGGGGGCGGGGAGGGGACGGAGAGACGGGGGGGAGGCAGCGCGGGAGGACGACGAAACGTTCCTACGGGCCCGGAACCCACCCCGAGCCCATCCCGCTCCTCGTCGTTCGGATCGCCGCCGTGACTCCTTCTCGTCGCCGTTGTTGTTGTTGTTAGGGCACTTGCGAAACGCTTCCTCCGTGCCAGGCGCCGTACTAAGCGCTGGGCCGGACAGTCCCTGTCCCACGTGGGGCTACCGGTCTCGATCCCCATTGGGCCGATGAGGTGACCGAGGCCCGGAGAGGCGAAGCGACCTGCCCGAAGTCCCCCGGCCGACGGGCCCGGAAGTCAGAAGGAGCTGGGTTCGCGTCCCGCCCGTGCCGCCTGTCCGCGCCCCGGGTCCTCGGGCGAGTCACTTCGCTTCCCTGGGCCTCAGTTCCCTCACCTGGAAGATGGGGACGAAGACCGGGGAGGCCCACGCGGGACAGGGATCGGGTCCGACGGGATTAGCCCGTATCCACCCCAGAGCTTAGAGCGGTGCTCGGCCCGTAGTCGGGGCTCAGTAGGTACCGTCACGATAATGATGACTGTGATTATTGCCGTTGTTGTTATCGCGATGGCGCTTCCAGCGTCGGTGGCGTTTCGACGATCGCTCTCCGTCCGACCTGAGAAGGGGCGGTCCCCTCGTCCCCGCTCTCTCCGACGACGACCGTCCCGGGTCTCCCGTCGGCCGTCCAGGTTTGCGGGCCCCCGTTCGGCGGCCTTAGATCAGTCGGCGGGGCGGCCTGGTGGCCGGAGCCCGGGCCCGGGAGTCAGAAGGACCCGGGTTCCGATCCCGACTCCGTCACCTGTCTGCCGCGTGACCTCGGGCGAGCAGCTTCACTTCTCCGGGCCTCCCTTCCCTCTTCTGGAGAACGGGCGTTGAGACCGTGAGCCCCACGTGGGCTCCCACCCGATTGGCTTGGATCTGCCCCGGCGCTCGATACAGCGGCCGGCACCCAGCGAGCGCCTGAGCGACGCCACGGTCGTGATGGTTGATCCGCGTTTCGTGAACTCGGTCAGTCAATCGGCGGCCTCCCTTCGGCGCTTTCTCGGTGCAGAGCAGCGTACTGAGCGCTCGGGAGACGCTCGGGTCCTGGTTAAATGCGGGTGACCGGCGAGGCCCCTTGAGAAAGTCGAATCCCGGCCGAGTCCGAGCTGCTTTCGTTGGCGGTGTGTCTGCCGTGAGAAGACTTGTTTAAAAATTAAACCGTGGCCAGCGGCGTGATTATCGGAGCAGAACGGGACGCCCGAAGAGCCCGGCCTTCTAATACCGGTTTTCTGGCGGGTCGGAATTCCCTGCGCGTTTTATCCGCAGGTTTAATTTCCGTGGGTAATAGCGCTAGTTATTGTTGTCGTGTGTGAAGAGAGATTAACGGATACTAAGTACAAACAAACCCAAATAGGTACCGAACAGAGAGGCGGCAGAGAAGAAGAGACCTCTTTACTGTTAATTATAACTGGTAGGAAGTCTAGACGAATGACATTCTCTGTTCTCTATGTGAATTCAGGGGACATTTAGTCACTCTGTGTGTCGTAGAGAGATTTCGACGTTCTGCTCGAGATTCCGGCGACCTGACAGTCTGGCACTCTCCCGGTCGTTAATCGGAGCGGCGACGCGCGGAAAGATTTTAAGGCGCCGGAGGGTTTCCGAAAAGACGGATTTTTTCCCGCACCCGACGTTCCCTTAACGGTCGTCGCGAGCTCGGGTACCGACCCCTCTCCGGGAACGATCATCTGAAAACCCGAGCGATTAATTGCACTCCCTTTTTGCTTCGCTTTTCAAAGAGAGATCCGTAAACGGATTGCGACTGTCTTTGGTGGCCGTCTGCCGCCTGTCGCTCTGTCAGCCGATGGATATTTTATTGAGCTCCGATTCCATCAGAGGTATTTATCGAGCGCTTACTGGGCGCGCGGCACCGTACCGAGCGCTTGGGACTAAGGAGGGGTGAACTTCAAGGAACTTAATTCCTCGGTACGTACGAGTAGAATCTTCACCGAGGCCTAGCGGAGAGAGCGCGTAGCGTCTCCAGGAGCGTGGCCCGGTAGACGGATCCCGGGCCTGGGAGGCGGAGGGACCTATTCCCAGCCCCGCCTCGGGCCCGCCCGGGCGGCCTCGGGCGAGGCGCTTTTCCGAGCCTCGTCTGCGGCTCGGGGATTAAAACGGAACCCACCCCCCCCCCCCCCCGTGAGGCGGGGACGGCGTCCGCCCCGGTGACGTCGGATCTACGCCGGTGCTGGCCCTCTCGGCGTCGCGCCTGGAGAGTTTTCTTCACTGCTCTGCGAGGCGTGACTGCGGGAGGGGCAGAGTCGAGCAGGGGCCGTACCCACCCCTCGCTTGGCCCGTGGCTAGCGAGCGGCCGGCCGCCGCGGGGCGAAGCTCGCCCGTGCCGGGCGGCGGCGGCGCGGGAGAGAGACGAGGCCGGCGACTCGAGTTGGCCGCGCGGAAGGAGGCGGCGGAGAACCCCCTTCCGTGTCTTCACCGAGAGAGCTCCGTGGGTAAGACCGTCCGAACGGCGGCAGGTGGAAGCGGGGCAGTCCGGGACAGAGGTGTCCGTGGCGTCGCCGAGGGTCGGAGACGACTCCTCGTCACGAGACGAGACCCCGATGCTCGGTACGGTGCCCGAAACGCTTAAAAAAAAAATACCGTTAGAACGTTGCTCGGCACACGGTAAGCGCTTGACGGATACCGACTTCGTTATTATTTGGGTTAGGGCTTAAGTTGTGGGGTATGAAGGAGTCGGAGAGAAAGATGACGATGGTGTTGGTTAAGCGCTTACTCTGGGCCGAGCCCTAGCTCTAAGGGCTGGACGCTGAGAAACAGAGGGCGACACGGTGAGCGAAATAGAGATGTGTAGAGATGCGCAGGAAAATAACGTCGGGCTCCGTTTTATCACTCGTTCTGTCCGATTCCAGTAACCGGTCTCAAGATGGGAGTGAAGACGGGGAGCCCCGTGGGGACCGGGGGCCGCGTCCCACCCACTCTGTTCACCCGAGCGCTTAGAACGGTGCCTGAAACTTAGCAGGTGCTTAACGAACGCTACTGCTATTATTAGTATTATCATCATTAGAATTAGACACCCCTTTTCCCTCGAACGAATTCCACGCGGAATTTCATCGGCGCCGTCGACCCGGGCGCCTAGAACGGTGCCTGAAGCTTAGCGAGCGCTTAACGAACGCTGCTGCTGCTGCTGCTGTTCTTATTCTTATTCTTATCGGAATTAGAGACCTCTTTTCCCTCGAACGAGTTCCATGCGGAATGGCGTCGGCGATAACTCGAGTCACATGGTAACCAGGCCCCAGGGTATGCGAGGTGTGCGCGGGACCCGTGTTTATCGTCATTATCGGGATCATTATCGTGTTCGTTAGTGTTTTATCAAGCGCTTACTGGGGCAAGCGACGGGGTATGGAATCCCAGTTTTTCACCTGAGGAAAGCGAGGCGCGGATGAGGTCAACAACTTGCCCGCGCTCACACGGCGGACGGGTGGGTTAGAGCCCGGGTCCTCTGACCCCCCGGGCCCTCCGCTGGGCCGGGCCGCTTCTCCCGCCCGGTCGCGAGCGCTCGGCGCACGGAAGGCGCGTCGCCACGCGGGAGACCCGGAGGTCTTCACGAGAGCCTTTCGACCCGGCGTCCCCAGCTGGGAAGGCCCGCTTTCGTCCGTGAGATTTTTCTCCGGAGGGCCCCGCGAGTTCTTTCATTCGTATTCACTCCCATCCTCTGCGCGTTGGCGTATCCCTCCGTTGCATTGTATATTCAGATGTTTATTTTGACCGCCGTGGGTGAATTCGTCTGCGTCGGTATTCCTCCTCAATAGTATCATCGAAAGGTCATCTGTCAGAGGGGCCTACCAGGTGACGAGCGCCGTTGCGAACAGCGGAGTAGGTGACGCGTCGGTCGGGTCGGGTCCCCGTCCCCCGTGGGGCTCGCGGAGGACGCACGGGTTTGGCGGCTGAGGAAACCGAGGCCCAGAGAGGCAGAGCGACTCGCCCGGGGTCGGCGAACCCGGGTCCTCCGACTACCGGGCCCAGGGCGCCTCGAGGGCAGCCGGCGGATCGTCTGCTCGCGTCCCGCCTGGGCGTTGGCTACGGTGCCGACCCGTCTCGCCGTCGGTACCCTGGAGTGCCGTGAGGGGGAGAGGCGCTGGCTTCCAGACGGCCGGGGCGGGGTCAGGGCTGTTTACCGAGCGTCCGCTGATGGATCGCTAAGAGTCTGTGCTGTCGGGTTAAAGCATCGGTGATATTTATTGAGCGCTGAGCAGGTGTACCAAGCGCGGGGGAGGGTGTCGGACGACGGAATGAGAGAAGACTTCGCCGGCTCGTAATCGGGTTTTCTCTTCCGCTCCCGCCTGCCAAGAGATGGGAGCGACGGGTCTGTCCTTCTCACTCCTCCTCCTCCTCCTCCTCCCAGAGGAAGCGGCGAGGCTCAGAATACAGAGCCCGGGCCCGGGCGTCAGGAGGACCCGGGGTTCTAATCCCGGCTCCTCCCCGACCGCCGCGTGACCTCGGACGGGTCGCTTCGCTGGGCCTCGGTTCCCTCGTCCGGAAAACGCGGGTGAGCGCGTGAGCCCCGCGCGGGACGGCGACCGCGTCCGACCCCATTAACCTGCGTCGTCCCCGGCGCTCAGCACGGCGCCTAGCGCGTCGTAAGCACCGAAGAGGTCCCCGTCTATTGCCGTTGTCCTTGTCCGTCCGTCTCCCCCGATGAGACCGTAAGCCCGTCGACGGGCGGGGACCGTATCCGTTGCCGAACTGTCCGTCCCAGGCGCTTGGTCCGGCGCCTCGCACGTAGCGAGCGCTCAGTAAATACCGTTGAACGAATGGATGAACGGTACAGATCATCGTAGAGAAGCAGCGCGGCTCAGCGGCGGGAGCCTGGGTCTGAGAGTCGAAGGTCGCGGGTTCTGAGCTTGGCTCCGCCACCGGTCTGCGGGGTGACCTCGGGCGAGCCACTTCACCTCTCTGGGCCTCGGTTCCCTCGTCGGTAGAACGGGGATCGGAAGCGCGAGCCGCACGCGGGGCGACCCGGTCGTCCCGTGTCCCGCCCGGCGCCCGGAACGGTGCTCTGCCCGTCGTAAGCGCTCAGTAAATACCGTCGAGCGAACGAACGGCGCCCGGCACGTAGTCGGGGCTCGACGGATGCGTTGGTGATGATGTGACGACGATATCCCTCCTCATCCCGTCCCTCTGTCGCCGGCAGGGCTGGTTGATCTGCGAGGAGCCGACGTGTCAGCACCGAACCCGCCGCGTCCCCGTCCAGTTCTCGCGGAGCGGCCCCGTCTGCCCGGCCTGCCGGAAGGCCACGCTGAAGCAGGAGGTAGGCGACCCGGGCCGCGGTTGGGCCCGTAACCCGGGGCGGGAGGGGGCCGACGGAGCCGCGGGGAATCAGCCCGCCCGGCGGTCGAGTCCGTCGAGCGCCCGCCGTGGGCGCGGCGCCGCGCCGAGCGCCCGGGGGCGGGGGGGCGCCGGGGACGGGGGCGGCGGTGACGACTGGGGCATCGAAGCGCCGGCTACGTGCCGGCCACCGCACTGAGCCCCGGGGGGCGGTCCGAGACCGTCAGGTCGGGCACGGTCCCCGTCTCCGAAGGGCTCGCGATCAGCTCCCCCGTTTTCCAGATGAGGGAACCGAGGCCCACCGGGCCGGCGGCCTGGCCCAGCGGGTGGTGATTACGGCGTTCCGTGAGCGCTTCCTCCGCGCCGGGCACCGCGCTGAGCGCCGGCCTGGATGCGAGCCAATAGGATTGGGGACACACCTCGTCCCACGGGGGGCCCGCGCCCTCGATCCCCATTTTCCAGACGGGGGAAACCGGGGCCCAGAGGACCGGAGCGCCCCGTCCACGGTCGCTCAGCGGACGGGCGGCGGAGCCGGCATTGGAACCCACGACCTTCCGGCTCCCGGGCCTCGGAAGGAGGGGGCGAATGAAGGGAGCGAGTCGGGGCGACGCGGGAGGGAGCGGGAGGAGAGGAGGGCTTAGTCGGGGGGAGGCCTCTCGGAGGAGGCGGGCCCTCGACGAGGCTTCGAAGCCGGGCAGAGTCGTCGCCGGCCGGATGTGAAGAGGGAGGGCGAGGGACGTGAGGCGGGACGGCCCCCCGGGATTCGGTCCTGAGCCCGGTTTGCTCGGTTATCCGGGGAAATGGTTCGGGAGAGGGAGCCCTCCTGAACAGTGACGCCGCCGCCGCCGATGGTGGCGGCGAAGCGCTTGCCGTGCGCCGGCCTCTCTTCCGAGCGCCGGGGCGAATACGGGATAATCCGGCGGCCCCGCGCGGGGCGCACGGTCTTCGTCTCCGTTTTACAGATGCGGTAACTGAGGCACGGAGAAGTTAAGCGGCCCGAGGCTGCCTGAGGCGGAGCCGGGATCAGGATCCGGGCTCTTCCCACTGACGATGATAACGATAACGTCGGTGTCGGTTAAGCGCCTGCCGTGTGCCGAGCACCGTTCTAAGCGCTGGGGCCGTCCCACGCGGGGCTCCCAGTCTTCATCCCCATTTTCCAGATGGGGGAACCGAGGCACAGAGAAGCGAAGCGACTCGCCCGCAGTCTGCTACACCGTCGCCGCAGCGGGCACGGACTAGCCCGGGAAGCGGCCTGGCCCAGTGGAGTCGGAAGGCCGTGGGTTCCGATCCCGGCTCCGCCCCGTGTCTGCCCTGTGACCTCGGGCACGCCGCTTCACTTCTCTGGGCCTCCGTGACCTCATCCGGAAAATGGGGGTGAAGGCCGTGACCCCCGCGTGGGACGGCCCGATTACCGTGTACCCACCCCCAGCGCTTCGAACGTAGTACAGATTGTTCCGGGCCTCAGTTCCCTCGTCTGGAAAATGGGGATTGGGCCGGAGGGCCCCGCGTGGGACAAGGACCGTGTCTAACCCGACTGGCCTGTGTCTACCCCGGTGCTTAGTGCGGTGCCCGACGGTAGTAAGCGCTCGACGGATACCGTAGTTATTAGAGGAGCGGCGTGGCTCAGTGGAAAGAGCCCGGGCCCGGGAGTCGGGGTCATGGGTTCCAAT
>NC_041742.1:15078462-15140962 GCF_004115215.2 Ornithorhynchus anatinus | reverse complement strand
TCCGTATTAACCTGTTGTCACGGGGACCCCCTCCTCCTGTTCGGTCGCTCAGCGGGATCGTTATCCGGCGGGGATCCGGCCCCTCCCGTCGCCCGGCCCTGGGCTGCCGTCCCCCGTGCCTCGATGGGCTTCGCGTCTCCTTCTCGTCGGAGGCGCCCTGCCCGCGTCCTCTTCTCCCCCTCTGACTTGAACCGTCGAGCGGTCCCCTTTCTTCCCCCCCGCCCCTTCCCCCCGACAACCGCGGCCTCGCTCGGGTCCGCCTTTTCACGGCCCGCGGGACGCGACCCGGGCGGGGCCGCCCGGGACGCCGAGCTCTCGGCGCAGGGCCCTGCGCGCGGCGAGCGCCCAGTAAATACGATCGGGCGAACGGGCCTCCCGGGGAAGGGACGTGACGAGCACGTCTTTTCCAAAGGGGAAACGGCCCCCGACGGCCGCGCGGCGTCCTCGGAAACCTGCCCCGGGGCGAGTCCCGCGTGCTCGCTGGGGTGGCCCGCTGCTCCGGGGAAGGGACTGGCTTTCGCGGGTGGGAGTCGGGGGAGAGGGGCGGGAAGTGGACGGGGGTCACCCAGCAGAGCGCTCATCACTCGGGAAGGAGCGTCGTTCCTTTCGGTCTCCCCGAAATCGGTTTCCCCGCGGTGGGAGGGCGAGAGGGGGGCACCACGAGCCGCACGCGCGCGTGCCCCCCCCCCCCCCCCCCGGGGTTGTCGGTCACCCGCCGGCCTTTATCGGGCGGCGATGGGGTCGCGTGCTGCCGTCGGGGCGTGAGGGTGGCCGGCGAGGCATTCTGGGCCGCGCAGTTGGGTTCGCCGCGGCGGGGGAAGATGAGCTTACCGCCGACGGGGCGGGTGAAGGGAGCGGAGAGATTTCCGCCGTCCCTTTCCGAGGTCCGGCGGCGAACGTGTCCGTCTTCCCTCGCCTGGCTCCTCTAGTGCCGCCCTTCTCCTCGGGCCTCCATCCCGTCCGGCTCGCCGCCGACCTCCCGCCCACGTCCCGCCTCTGGCCTGGGTCGTCCTCCTCCTTCAGAGGCTTTCCGAGGGCCCGTCTCCTCCGAGAGGCCTTCCGTGACTTAATCCCTCCTTTCCCCTTCTCCCACTCCCTTCTGCGTCGCTCCTTCTATTCACCGGCCCCTCCGCGCTCCGTCGTTGATCTCTTTCTGTCGATGGCGGTAAGCCCGTTGCGGGCAGGGGATGTGTCTGTTGTGTTGGACTCTCTCGAGCGCCTGGTACGGTGCTCTGCAAACGGTAAGTGCTCAGTAAATACGGTCGACTGCCCCAACGATTATTTGTACTCCCCCGACCACTGGGTCAAGTGCTCCGCGTACAGTAAGCGCTCGATCAGGACCGTCGATTGATCGCCTGATGTGACGAAGCCCTCCCCAACCTCTGCGCCCGTGCGATTTGGGGTCTTTTTCCCCGGGAATCTTGTGGGGCTGGAAGAGTTGGGGGCGCGGGATACTCAGCCACTCGTTCGTTGTCGTATTTAATGGCCGCTTGCAAAGCGCTGTCCTAAGCGCTCGGGCGAGGACACTGTAAGAGTAGACAGACACGTTCCCTGCCCACCGCGAGCTCGTAACTCCCGTCCCCGGCGACGCCATCCAGCGCGAATCGGTCAGTTCGTCGGTGGTGTTCACTGAGCACTCGACCGTACGCGGAGCGCTGTACTGGGCGTCCGGGGGAGAACGGTAAACAGAGTTCGTAGACTCATCGATTCATTCAGTCGTCATTGGGTCGTATTTATCGAGCGCTCACTGGGTGCAGAGCGCTGTACCGAGCGTCCGGGAGAATACGGTAAACAGAGTCTGTAGACTCGTTCATTCATTCAGTCGCCATTCGGTCTTATTTATCGAGCGCTCACTGTGGGCAGAGCGCTGTACGAGGCGGCCGGGAAGGACAGCTTGCAAACAGAGAGAGACAGTCCCTGCCCTCAACGGGCTCACAGTCGAGAACGGGGGAGACAGACAGCAAAACAAGGGAACAGCCCCTCCGGCAGCGAGCTTCCAGTCTGGCGGGGCAGACGACTGGTAACGTGAATTACCGGAAATGAGAAGCAGCGTGGCTCGGTGGCGGGACCCCGGACTCGGGAGTCAGAGGTCATGGGTTCGAATCCCTGCTCTGCCACTTGGCGGCTGCGTGACTGCGGGCGAGTCACTTCGCCTCCCTGAGCTTCATCTGAAGAATGGGGATTAAGAGCGTGAGCCCCACGTGGGACGAGGGCCGTATCCAACCCGAGTAGCTTGTGTCCACCCCGTCGCTTACGACAGCGCTTGGCACGTAGTAAGCACTTGGCAGGCGCCATTATCATTTTTATTTATTAATGACAAACACCGTGAAAAAAGAGAGGAAGGGAGAGTACAACGGAGTGGGTCGAAAAGTTCCCCGCCCACTAGGAGCCTCCAGGCCAGGGAGGGAGAATTCACCGAGGGAGAGAATTGCCGGTCGAGGATTCTTTCCGCTCGTCTTCTTAGTCGAAAAGATTTTTTAACCGATGCTCGCTCCGAGGGGAAGAGAGGAGGAGGAGGAGGAGGAAGAGGTCAGGGAGGGAATTCGAACGGTCGCCCCCGGGTTACTGCGGCAGCTTGGCCTCGTGGATAAAGCCCAAGCCTGAGAGCCCGAGGGCCTGGGTTCCGATCCCGGCTCTGCCACTCGCCTGCTGGGTGACCTCGGGCTGGGCCTCAGTTTCCTCCCCTGCGGAACTCATTCGTTCATTCAGTCGTACTTGCCGGGCACTTCCTGCGTGCAGAGGACCGTACGAAACGCTCGGGAGGGTACGGTACAACAAGAAACAGACACGTCCCCTGCCCACGACGAGCTCACGGTCTAGAAGAAGAAGGATCGCGGGGATCGGTTAAGCGCTTACTGTGCGCCGGGCGCTGTACTGAGCTCTAGGTTGGGTACAGGTAAACGGGGCTGGACACGGTCCCTGCCCCATATGGGGTTCGCGGTGTCAATCGCCATTTTTCAGAGGAGGTACCTGAGGCCCAGAGAAGTGAAGCGACCCGTCCAAAGTCACGCGGCAGCCAAGCGGGGAGCCGGGATTAGCGCCCGTGACCGACTGCGGGGACTCGGTCGGGTCCCCCTCGACGGCGGGGAACGACGCTAGGCCCGTAGCGAGCGGCGAACCTGTACCCTGAAGACCGACCGTGATCGTGGGGGCTGTGGAGCACTTACTGTGTGCCGAGCACTGTGCTAAGCCCCAGGACAGGTCCAAAATAGAACGTGAGCTCCTTTATAAAGCCACTCGGCCCCTCCTCTTGCCCCCGCCGTTTTGGTGGCTCCACGCCCTCCAGGGGAAAAGGGCCATTCTGATGGGTGTGGGCAGGGAAGATGTTCGTTCATTTATTCATTCATTTTTATCATTAATAATAATAATAATAATAATAATGGTATTTTTTAAGCACTTACTGTGTGTCAGGCACCGTACCGAGCACTGGGGCACGAGACGTTCTTCCCCTCGACGCTATCTGTCGCCATCGTTCTCGTCCGTCCGGCTCCCCCGATCAGACCTTGAGCCCGTCAGACGGCGGGGACCGTCTCTATCTGTTGCCGACTCGCTCGTTCCGAGCGCTCGGTACGGCGCTCTGCGCGTAGCAGGCGCTCAGTAAATGCTGTTGAATGAATGAACGCACAAGCAAATCGGGTCGTGCGTCCCACCTGGGGCTCACGGTCTCAATCCCCATTTTCCGGATGAGATCGCTGCGGCACAGAGAAGTCAAGTGACTCGCCCACGGTCACGCAGCGGCCGAGTGGCGGAGCCGCGGTCAGAACCCCTGACCTTCCGACTCCTGGGCCCGGCCCGTCTCCGCGACTCCATGCCGCTTCCCAACACTCAGTCCGTGGTCTTTACCGAGCGCTTACCGTGCGCGAAGCATTCGTGCATTCGGTAGTATTTATGGAGCGCTCACTGTGTGCAGAGCGCTGTACCGAGCGCTTGGAACGGGCAGATGGGTAACGGACAGAGACGATCCCTGCCCTCTGCCGGGCTTACGGTCTCATCGGGGGAGAAGGCACTGTATTGAGAACCCGGGAGAGTAGAGTAGAACAATAAACAGACCCGTTCCCTGCCCACGGCGAGCTTAACGGTCTGAAGGGGGAGGAGACAGGCGTTTTAATATAAATAGATAACCAACGCGCTTATGTTGTCCCCTCCCAAGTGCTTAGCAGAGAGCCCTGCCCCCAGTGAGCGCTCAGTAGACACCACCCTTGAATCATGGACAGTTGCTCGTTTTCTGATGATCTTCGCCCCGTCCGTTGGATCGAAAACCGTTCTCCCGCCGCCCATCAACAGCCCGTGGCTTTTCCCTCCCTGCCGAGACCCCCGGAGTTCGAAGACACGGACTGTCGTCCCCGCGCCCCGGGGCGTCGCCGGGTCCCGGTCCTCGCCGCGCTTCCCTTTGGCGGCTCGGGAACGACGGTGGAAAAACCCAACGGAAATAAGTGTTTCTTACCCGCCCCCCCCCCCCCCCCCCCCCGCCCCCCTCTCTTACTTTTTTTGAAAGTTTCAGAATAATAATCGAGAATGTAAATGAGTTTCAATCAAGTCGCCATTGTTCTCCCGGCTTCGAATTCCCAGTTGCGATTATTCCGTATTCACGAATGTTCAGAAGGGGTGGTCTCCGCGGAGCCCGTTGGGCCGGCGGGTCCTCCCGGAGGCCCCCCCCCCCCGGCGGGTGGCCGGGCCGGGCGGCTCCCGGCAGGGCGCCGGCCGGGTAGCGATGCTGTCTTCGGAGACGGAGGGGGAAGAAGCCCCTTTAGGAGCCTCCTTTCTCCCCCCCCCCCCCCCCCGCCCCCCGCCATCCCCGCGTTTCACTAAAGTTCACGTCTTCGTGACGCTGCGGTAGCCAACGGGCAGGAAGGAGATTGAGAAGAACCCGGGAAGAGCCGCTAGCCAGTCGTCCCCTCCGTGTCTGCGCTTGTGGCCGTTCGTTTTTTCCTTTCTTCCTCCCTTTCACCGATGGGCTTCCTGGCGATGGTGGCGGGCGGGCCCCCACTCGGGGCCCGAGGAATGTCAGGGAGGCAGCGTGGCTCAGTGGAAAGAGCCCGGGCTCGGGAGTCGGAGGTCACGGGTTCGAATCCCGGCTCGGCTGTGCGACTGTGGGCGAGTCGCTTCACTTCTCTGGGCCTCAGTTCCCTCATCTGTAAAATGGGGATTAACTCTGAGCCCCACGGGGACGACCTGATTACCCTGTATCCACCCCAGCGCTTAGAACAGTGCTGTGCGCATAGTGAGCGCTTAACAAATACCAACGTTATTATCATTATCATCATTCTTATGTCCTCCTTCCGGGTTTTGGTTAGGACCCGATTAGGAAAGGTCCTCCCTTGGCTGCTCTGGGCTTTACCGTCCTCTCCTTCTTCTTTTCCCTCCGACGGAGGCGTTCATGACCCCACAGTGGCCAAAAGCAAGAAGGAGACTCAAAAGAACCTCGGAAAAATCACTAACCGGTCATCCCCTCCGTATCTGTATTCCCGTAGTTATTTATTCCGACGGTTCATTTGGGCCCTTCTCTTTTTTACCCGACGTTCTTCCTGTTGCTCCCATGAGCGGTGGATGATGATACTGATGATAATGTTGGTATTCGTTAAGCGCTTACTATGCGCGGAGCACCGTTCTGAGCGCCGGGGTGGACACGGGGGAATCGGGTCGTCCCACGTGGGGCTCACGGTCTTCATCCCCAACTTACAGATGAGGGAACCGAGGCACAGAGAAGTGAAGCGACTCGCCCGCGGTCACGCGGCCGGCAAGTGGCAGAGCCGGGATTCGAACCCATGACCTCGGACTCCAAAGCCCCTGCCCTTTCCACCGTCTCCCCCGTTAGATTATAAGATCCTTGAGGGCGGGGAACGTGTCTTTATTTAAGAGAAGCGGCTTGGCCTAACGGATAGGGCAGGGGCCCGGGAGTCCGAAGGGCCCGGGTTCTGATTCCGACTCCTCCGCTTGTCTGCCGTGCGGCCCTGGGCTAGTCCCTTCCCTGGGTCTCAGTTACCTCAGCTGTGAAATGGGGATTAAGACCGTGAGCCCCGTGGGGGACGGGGTTGCGTCCAACCAGATTTGCCCGTATCCACCCCAGAGTTTAGAACGGTGCCTGCGCTTAACGAAAGCCACGGTTATTATTGTCATCTTTATTTTCGTTAAGTCGTTCTTTCCCAAACTCTGAGTGCATTTTCACACTCCGGAGGGTCTCAGCAGATTACTCTTGCTTGGGCTTACTTTCTTTTCTTTCTTTTATTACGGTATTTGTAAAGTGCTTACCGTGTGCCAGGCACTGTACTAAGCACTGAGGTAGGTAAAAGCTAAGCAGGTTGGACCCAGTCCGTCTCCCACACGGGGCTCGCAGTCCTCGTCCCCGTTTCACAGACGAGGTAACGCGGGCCCCGAGAGGTGAGGCGACTCGCCCGCGGTCCCACGTTGAACCCACGACTCTGCGGCCCCCGGGCCCCTGCCCTATCCGCCCCGCCACGCCGTTTCCCTCCCCGGCGGCGACGGGTCTGCCGTCGGATCGAGCGCAGCGGGAGACCCATTTGGGCCGAACGGTCTCGCTCTGCCCGATTCCGGGATCCCCGGGTTCCTCCGGGGCGAGCCGGGGCTCCAGCCTCGTCGTTATTTCCGGTGGCCTTCTCCGCGGAGATTAGTGACGGCCGATCCTTCTCATCCCGGACTTGGTGACAGGTTATTAAGATGTCCACCCGGAGACAGAGCTCTCTAGATGTCATCTCTCTGCCTGTTCATTAAACGGGGGGGGGGGGGGGGGGGGGCACGCAAAAAAAAAAAAAAGCATCTCATCGCAGCGGGATGGAGGGATCCGTGCGAGCTCGTCAGGGAAAAGCAGCGTGGCTCAGTGGAAAGAGCACGGGCTTTGGAGTCAGGGCTCATGAGTTCGAATCCCGGCTCTGCCACTCGTCGGCTGTGTGACTGTGGGCGAGCCACTTCACTTCTCCGCGCCTCGGTTCCCTCATCTGTAAAATGGGGATTAAGACTGCGAGCCCCACGTGGGACGACCTGATTCCCCTATGTCTACCCCGGCGCTTAGAGCAGTGCTGGGCACATAGTAAGCGCTTAAGAAATACCAACATTATTGTTATCATTAAAAGATTCGGGGAGGGGCTTTACCGACCTCGGCTAAACCGGAAACCCTCCCGAACCTCTCCCTCCCTCCCACCTCACTCGGTCCCCGCGGCGACGGCAGGCGGGGCACGCGCTTCCGGAACGTTTCTCGTGGGTCAGCCGTTTTTCCCCCCGACGTGGACGACGGCCGCGGCGGGTTTGGAGGAGTGGGAACGGTTGCCCCTTGGGCACGCACCCCAGTAATAATAACCGTGCGATCTGTTGCGCGCTTACTTGAGCGCTTGGAGCTCTTGCTTAGAGAAGCGGCGTGGCTCAGTGGAAAGAGCCCGGGCTTGGGAGTCCGAGGTCATGGGTTCGAATCCCGGCTCCGCCACCTGTCAGCCGTGTGACTGTGGGCGAGTCACCTCACTTCTCTGTGCCTCAGTGACCTCGTCTGGAAAATGGGGATTAAGACTGTGAGCCTCACGTGGGACGACCTGATTATCCCCTATCTCCCCCAGCTCTTAGAACGGTGCTCTGCACATGATAAGCGCTTAACAGATACCAACACTATTATTATTATTACTCTGAGCCAGCCACTGTATTAAGCTCTGGGATAGATAATAATAATGTTGGTATTTGATAAGCGCTTTACTATGTGCAGAGCACAATTCTAAGCGCTGGGGTAGATACAGGGGGATCAGGTTGTCCCACGTGAGGCTCACAGAAAGAATCGGTCCCTGTCCCAAATGGGGCGCGCCGTCTTCACCCCCATTTTACCGGTGAGGGAACTGAGTCACCGAGTCATAATAATAATGAAAAATTAGGTATTCCTTAAGCACTTACTGTGTGCCAGGCACCGCACCCAGCGCCGAGGTCCATTCGAGGAGGGACACGGTCCCTGTCGCACGTGGGGCTCACGGTCTTCGTCCCCACTTTACAGGTGAGGGAACTGAGGCACAGGGTCGTTAGGTGACATGCCCAAGGTCGCAGAGCCGATGAGGGGCGGAGCCAGGATCAGAACCCAGGTCCCTCTGACTCCCATGCCCGGGTTCTACCCGCTAGGCCACGCTGCCTCCCCTCAAGTTTGGCCCCCTGCCATCTAACGTGGCTAATCTTGCCCCCTTCAACTTCCCTTTCATGGACTTCTCGTCCGTGAACCGATCCGACCCTCCCCCTGGACCCTAAGGGTATCTTCCGCCGTCCCGCTTCCCGGGTCAGCGGATGGCCGACGCTTGTCCCCACCTGGGCCAAGACGTGAAATCAGGCTCGGTGACTCTCAGCCGCGTCCCACCCTTGAATTTTTGAGGGAAATCCAGTCTTCTAGTGGCAGGAAATGCTCTGCTTTTTAAACACGGTGAAACGATCTCACTCTCGGGGCCGTCGAGAGGAAGCGGGGCCTAGTGGGTGGAGCCCGGGCCCGGGAGTGAGAGGTCCTGGGTTCTGATCACGGCCCCGCCACTCGTCTGCTGGGCCATGTTGGGCGAGTCACGTGGCTCGGCCTCAGCGACCTCATCTCTGAAATGGGGACGGAGACCGTGAGCCCCAAGTGGGACGGGGATCGTGTCCGACCCGATGATCTTGCATCCGCACCGGCGCTTAGTACGGTGCCTGGCCCTTCGGGAGCCCTGAACGAATACCGTTTTTTTTAAAAAAAAAAAAAAATCAAAATAAGCTAACTTTTGAAGGCCTGGGTAGAAAAGGATTAGGGCGGAAAGGTGGGATCGTGGAAAACGTGGGAGAAAAGAGAGGAATTCCATCTGATTCGGGAGGTGCTTTGCCTCGGTTCAAGGGTGGTATTGATTCGCTACAAGCCTGGCCCTCTCTCCTCTCATGGAAATTGTCATGCGGAGAACAACTCGATCGAAAATGATGTACATTCTATATAATAACCTGCTACCAGCGAAATGCACCCGGCAACACTTCTCTTGGGGGGGTTGGGGGGGGGGGGAGAGAAATTAAATTACCCGAAATTTTCAGCACATTCATATTCAATTTCATCACAGCAGATGCTCATTAGTATGTTGTTATTAATTGGTATTCACTTTAGGTTTTGTTTAAAATGAAGATAATAATTAGGTTTTAATTACCGCATCATTCCAAGAGAAGGAAAGAGAGGAAAGGAAGAGAGATAAGCTCCTCACGACACGGAGACGTTCCCTGTTGCCAACTCAGACTTGGGCGACTGAGTCAATCAGTCCGTCAATCAGTGGTATTTGAGGACTTGCCGTGTGCAGGGCAGTGTACTGATCGCCGGGGTGAATACAGGACCACAGAATTAGCAGACGTGTTCCCTGCCCGTGACGAGCTTACAGTCTAGAGGGGGGGACAGACATTGCTATAGATAAGTAATTTATGATATATACTTTAAAGGTACGTACCTAAGTAGCGTGGGACCGGGGATGGGGCGAATGTCAGATATCGGACGTCGCGGAGCACGGACGACGCGGAAGGTGGCGAGCCCGCCGTGGGCGGCCAGTGTGTCCGTCAGCCGTCGTATCGTCCTCTCCCGAGCGCTCAGTACGGTGCCGTGCACACAGTAAGCGCTCGGTAAATACGGTCGAATGAGGGAATGAATGATGGGAGCGTCCCGGGAGGCGAGGAGAGATCCTGGGAACAGAAATTACGAGTTTAGGGGGGAAAAAAAAAAATAATTAAAAAAACCATCGTTACGAAGAACTAGCCCTAAATTGTCCACTTGATGGACGTACCGAATCAGATGATAATGTGCCCCGCCATTCTTTCTAATCAAATTACCAAAAAGACTTGTTGGAAAAGTAACCCTCGCAAGCGGCTGATTAATGGAGTGGTGCCACCGTTTTGAATTAGAGCTAATTGAAGTAATCCAAATAAGTTATTTCCGAAGCCTATAGAAATGATTTCCTTTGCAGAGCAGCACAGAGCTGTTGGCAAACCGGTGTCCTTACTCTCTGTTGTTCCACGTTTGTAATAAAAGCCCGGGGGGGGGGGGGGGAGGGGGAGGCAGAGACAGGGAAAAAACCGCGACGGTTTACACTTCCACTTTCCACGCTTCCCACCCGTCTCCGGATCAACTTGTGTACGTTTTCCTCGGCACCGCCTCTAGGGACTAAGGAACGAGAAACCAAAGGATGAGACTTGATTTCTCTGCCCGAATAGACGGCGGCAGACACCGAGGTGGGTGGGTGTGTTTAAGGAGCTGCTTTGTCCCGAAAGGCCAAGACGCAATTAAAACCTTCCTTCCCTGTAGGGTGGAAGCTGAGAAATAGGGAACGGAGCAAAATATGCCAGTGAAAGTAACGAGTCCATCAGATGTGCACTCGTCCCCAGGCGCCTTGCGGGTCGAGATCGTGGCTTCTGACTCTGTTCGGGAGGCCCCGGGACCGGTGCTACGGGTGGATCGAGTCTGGGCCGGCCGCCTCCGCATCCGGCGGGAACTCCTCGCCGCCAGCTTTAAAGCCCTCGGTGGCCTCGCGCTCTCCTGCCTCACCTCGTTACTCTCCTACTGCAATCCGGCCCGCGCGCTCTGCTCCTCTACTGCCAACCCTCTCGCCGTGCCTCCGTCTCGCCGCCGGCCTCTCGCCCGCATCCCACCTGTGGCCCGGAACGCCCTCCCTCCTCCTGTCCCACAGACCTCGACTCTCCCCCGCTTCAAAGCCTTATTAAAGGCCCGTCTCCTCCGAGAGGCCCTCCCTGACTAAACCCCTCCTTTCCTCCCGCTCCCTTCTGCGTCGTCTTGACTCGCTCCCTTTATTCCTCCTCCCTCCCAGCCCCGCAGCGCTTACGTCCATATCTGTCTTGATTTTCATTATCGTCTGTCTCCCCCTCTCGATCTAAGCCCGCTCTGGGCAGGGAACGCGTCTGCTTAGTGTTACGCTGTACTCCCCCGAGCGCTTAGTACAGGGCTCGGCGCACAGTAAGCCCTCGGTAAGTACGAGTGAATGAATGGAAGCTGGTTAATAGTGCGATAACTCGACCGGAAATACCGGAAGAGAGAAGTCATCCTCATCTGATGAGAGAAAAGCCTTTCTTGCCTTTGGGAATAACAGAAGCAGTGCAGCCTAGTGGACAGAGCACGGGCCTGGGAGTCAGAACAAGCTGGGTTCTAACCCCCGCTCCGCCCCTTGTCTGCTACACGACTTGGGGCGGGTCACTTCACCGGGCCTCAGTTACCTCGTCTGGACGGGAACCGTGTCCCACCCGAGCTTAGCACGGTGCCTGGCACGTAGTAAGCGCTTAACAGATGCCGTTAAGAAAAGAAATAGGAATTGGACGCGCTCTTTCCGTTTCTCCTACCCACTGTCGGTCTGCTGATCCTCTTTAGTTTTGCTTGGCTCCCTGCCCCGTTGTTCTGTATGAATCGATTCATGTCAATCCGTCGTGTTCCTCGAGACTGCCCCGTAGACTCTGAGCTCACCGTGGGCAGGGATCGTCACTCTCGATTGCTGTGTTGCACTCCCCCGAGCGCTCAGTGCAGTGCTCTGCACATAGTATGCGCTTGACAGATTCGATTGAACGAATGCATCGAGGGCTCAGTGTGTGCGAAGCACTCGGGAGAGGACAGGAGAACAATAAACAGACACATTCTCGGCCCACGGCGAGCTTACGGTTCAGTGATATCGGGCCGCAGTAGGCGTTTTAACTTCCGTGCCTTTTCTTGGAAGTTTTTTCCGACTCTCCCATCCTGTCACGTTCTCCCGGCCCCTCGGACAGTGGCGCTTCCCTTTCTTCTGCCGTCCTTTCTTCCCGGGAAGAGATGGGCAGGAGGCCATCTCCCTTAAAATTCCCTCCGTAAAGCGACGAGGGCAGTCCCCAAGGGAAAAAGGCCGGCGAAACTAATCCTCCTTTAGGCAGCTAAATAAAAGTGCTAAATCTCGGGGCCCGTTTCCTCCCAGAAGCTCCAAGGACCTCCAGTTGAATCTAGAAATCTCCCAGCAGCCTTTTGCTCATCGCTGAGCTAATTAGCTCTTTCAAGCCACTCTGAAAGACTATTTCTCTCCCCTTCCCCCACCCCCGAATCACTTCCACTAGTGGAAATCAGCCTTTCCTCGGGCTTCGAGGCGAGGAACCCGCTTGGGTCCGGGCGGGAACACCGAGCGGCTCTGCTGTCTGGCAAACCTGTCGCCGGGAGACGTGACGAGGTTTGCACCGCCGAACCTTGAGGGACGTGACGGGCTATTTCGGGGGGCAACGTTCCTTTTTAAAGGGCAACATCTAAGTCCTTTACCCGCGCCCCGCGATGGAAGTCGACGGGAAACCTCGTTTTCCCACTCTCCTTTATGACTCTGATTCTCCTCCGGGATCTGTGTGCTATTTTGTTGTGGGTTTTTTCTTAAAAAAAAGATATACTCATTCCCGGGCAGTGAACTAGAATGCGGGCCGCGGTACGAACAGGAGCTGTTTCCTCAGTGAATCACAGTGGCTTTGGAACACGATGTTCTAGCCATCGAGGCGGTTGGAAGAGGAGCCCGATTGCGAGCCCCTCCCTCAGAGAATGCAATTTTCAAAGAAGGAGGAAGAAATCGAACATTTTAAACGAATAAGTGAAAGCTAGAGGGGGAGAGAGAGAGAGAGAGAGAGAGAGAAATGTTAAAATATCATCTTATTTTCTTGAAGTATTTTCCATCCAATCTCGTACAGTCAGAATGAGCTTTTAAGTGGGGGGAAAAAGCGTAGCTGAAGATCTCAAAGAAGACTGGAGGGTGTCAGGTTTTCTTGATTAGGAGAATTTATCATCAAAGCCAAAGGAGAAAGGATCATGAAAATCAAAAAAAAAAGAAGAAGAAGAAGAAAAAAACCCCCATACCTACAAGTCATCCTAAATTAATGGTATAAAATCAAGAAAACAAAAGTGGGTGTTATTTTCAGCGTTCATCTCAGCTAGAAGTAACATCTTCCTTGAGGAGCAGCTTGGCCTAGTGGAAAGAGCGAGGGCCTGGGAGTCGAAGGGCTCTAATCCTGGCTCCGCCACTTAGCTGCCGCGTGACCTTGGGCAAGTCATTTCGCTGTGCCTTAGGTTCCTAAAATGGGGGTTCAATCCCTGCTCCCCCTCCTACTGAGACCGCGCGCCCCGTGCGGGCCAGGGAGCGTGTCCGTCCTGATTAACTTGTAGCAGCCACGCGGCTCGGCCCACGGTAAGCCCTTCTCAGATGTCACAGTCGTGACCCTCGTTCTCCTTGCCTGCTGTGTGATCTTGGGCAAATGGCTTCGCTTCTCCGTGCCTCCGTTTCATCGTCTGCAAAACGGGGATTCGGGACCTTGTCCCCTCACCTCTCGCGAGCCCCGCGCGGGACCCGACGATCTTCCCGATCCACCCCAGTGCTCGACAGACGGTGGGCGCTTAACACATACCCTAATTGGTTGATTTCCTCTTCCCCACGCCTTCCCGAAACCCACCCCGAACCCTCCGACGCTCGGAGTCTCACGGGGCTTTGAGTTTTCAACCGGATTATCCGCCGGTAGGGGCCTGACGGATACCACGGTTCATCCGTTTCCTCTTCCCCACGGGTTCCCGAAATCCACTCCGGACCGTCCCACGTTCATGGGGCTTTTCTGTTTACACCCGGCCTGTGAATCGCCAGAGAGAGAGGCAGGAAACAGAAGAACAGTGCTCTTTTGATTAGTATATTATCTGTGTGTATGGATGCATATACGTGTATGCATATATATATATGAATTTTTTTCCTGTTTTTTTCTTTTTTGTGTGCGTGTGTGTGTGTGTGTGTGTGTGTGTATTTGCCTCATCCATTTAAGCAGTGACTTTCAATTAGCCCATCAACTAATATCAGGTCATTCAACTCCATAGCTGACGCGTTATTCCATCCTGTGGGTTGTCACTCTCCTGCTTCAGTTGGCTGGCAAAGGTTCTCATATATCCATTACCAGCAACACAGCACTTTGCATTTCTGAATTGACAAGCAGCTATATTGACCTAGCGCTTATTATGGGTCAACAGCTGCGTTAACCAACGGAAGGACTGCCGGGCAATTAAAATGAATTGGCAAAAATATATCTTCCTAATTTACTCCAATTTGTTATTTATGCTAACATTGTATGGCTTCTATGGTGACACTAAACAGAATGGACCCAATAGTGGCAATTAACATAAAAATATAATGGCTAATCAAATTGACAGCAACTGTTTCTCATCATCTCCCCACACAATACATTATCAAAACAAACTATTATGAAGGAGGTAATTTCAGTGTTCCATTCAACCTGCTGCATGAGTGCAGTCAGGGAGATGTGTACTAGCAATTACTGCCGAATCTAAAAAACTAAACAAATAACTTAATCGCTGTCGTCCTCCTCCTCCTCCTCCTCCTCTTTTTTTTTTTTTTTTTCCTTCAGGAAGCGGTAATCAGGATTTGCTAAAAATAACTGGCATATAATAGTATAATGATGATGCATATCGCAGAATAGCTAATAAGAAATAAAATAGGCTCCTAGGTGACTGGTCTTTAAAAATAGGTTCAGGTGAAGAAAGAGACGGCCGCCAACGTGCCCGTCCGGAGACGATAGCCGGAGTCGACGGATGGGCCGGCTCGGGGGGGTCCGTTCCGACGGCCCGATGTCTATAGGCTCCGGGGGGAGTAGCCCGAGAGGCGGCCGGCCTTCCCGGTGGAGCGACCGGGTCTGGCGGCGTGCCGGGCGGTGCCGACGGCTCTCTCGGTTACAGACCGGCCCCGGAGCCACGGAGTGGCCAACGCGATAGTAATCGTCATCCTGACGGTGATCGGAAAGTGCTACGTGTCAGACGCCGTAGTGAGCGCCGGGTAGGTGCAAGGTCGTCGGGGCCCACGCGGGGCTCCCGGTCGAAGCGGGAATCCCCCCTCTGCAGGTGGAGGGAACCGGGGCCCGGAGAAGGGGAGCGACCCAGCCAAGGTCACCCAGCAGACGGGCGGAGGAGCCGGGATCCGAACCCAGATCCTCCGACTCCCGGGCCCGGGATCTAGCCACCAGGCCAACCCGCTTCTCCAGCTGAGGGGCCCGTGCTTGACAGGATCCGCGGATCCGGCGCGGGCCTGACCTGACCTGTGATGTCTTTGATTGAGATTTTCTTTTTTTTCTCTTGATATTACCCGATTTCCTTTTTATTTTTCCTCTACTGGTCATTAACTGTCTTTAATACTAACGATGATAATTGTGGTATCGATTAAGCGTTTCCTCTGCGGGATGCCCTGGGCCGGGAACGGCGCTATTCTGTCTTTACGCTCTGTTTCCCCCAGACGAATCTGAGCGGCCCAAGAGTGGCCGGATCTAATGAGAATAATAATGATCGTGGTATCGATTAAGCACTCGCTACGTGCCGAGCCCCGTTCTAAGCGCTGGCTTCGATACAAGGTAATGGGGCTGGACGTGGGGCTCGCAGTCTTAAATCCCCGTTTTCCAGCCGAGGTAACTGGGGCACAGAGCCGTTAAGTGACTTGCCCACGGTCGCCCAGCGGACACGGGGACGGAGCCGGGATTAGAACTCGCATCCGTCGGCGCCCAGGCTCGCTCCACTAGGCCGCTACCCGCCCTCCGAGCCCGAGCTGCCCACTGCCCCCATCGCAGGGTTCAGTTTTGGCCCATCTCCTCCGAGCGGCCTTCCCCGCCTAAGCCCTCCTTTCCTTTTCTCCCACTCCCTACCGCGTCACCCTGATCTTCTCCCTTTATTTACCTCCCCCCGCGCCCCAGCGCGTACGTACTACGTATCCGTGATCGTCTTCGTATGAATGGCCGTCTCCCCCTCGAGACTGAGTTCAGCGGGGGCGGGGAGCGGGTCTGTTATTCTTCTGTCGGACTCTCCCAGGCGCTCAGTACGGGGCTCGGCACGGTCGACGCTCAGTAAATACGGTCGACTGACCGGATCGAGCCTGGGAAGATGTCGACTCGAGAAGCCGTTGAGCGCCGGTTGGGAGAGGGCCCCGTTTCTGACCGTAAGCTCGGTACGGGCAGGGAATGTGTCCTCCGGTGCTGGAGCAGCGTGGCTCAGTGGCAAGAGCCCGGGCTTGGGAGTCACAGGTCGTGGGTCCGAATCCCGGCCCCGCCACCTGTCAGCTGGGTGACTCTGGGCAGGTCGCCTCACTTCTCGGTGCCTCAGTTCCCTCATCTGTAAAATGGGGATGAAGACCGAGCCTCATGTGGGACCACCTGATGACCCTGTATCCACCCCAGCGCTTAGAACAGTGCACATAGTAAGCGCTTCACAGACACCAACATTACGTACATATATATTTTCCCGGTATGGTATCTGTTAAGCGCCGACCCAGGCCCGGGGGCGGGGGGGCGGCCGTACGAAGCACTGGGAGAGATCCAAGCTAATCGGGTCGGACACGGTCCCTGTCCCACGTGGGGCTCCCGGTCTTCGTCCCCATTTTCCAGATGAGGGGACTGAGGCCCAGAGAAGCGAAATGACTTGCCCGGGGTCGCACAGCTGAGCGGAGGGGAAAGGATCGGGTCCGCCGATCCACTGGGCCACACCTCCCCTCGTCCCGAACGCGAGGCGGTGCGCTCACGTGCCCGCGTGTACGGGGGAGCCGTCTGGGCCGTGGGGAGTGGACGGGACGTGCGTCGTTTCCTGGCCCGGGGAAGGGGAGGCGACCGTGCGGTTTGGCCCAGAGCGGAGCCGTCACCCCGTTCGGGTCCGAGCCCCGTAAGGGAGTGGGAATATTTCCTGGCTCGGAACCATCCTTCTCCACACACGGCCCTCCTGTACCCGTATAATAATCGTAACGATAACTGTTTTTGCGTTTCTCCGGCATTTACTGTGTGCCAAGCACTTGGCTAAGCTCCGGGGGTAGGTACGAGCCAGTCGGGTTGGACGCATCCCACGTGGGGCTCACAGTCTTCATCCCCATCTTCCAGGCGAGGGAGCTGAGGCCCGGAGAAGTCGGAAGCGGGGTGGCGCGGCGGATAGAGCCCGGGCCTGCGAGTCAGAGGGGCTCTGCCGCTCTTCTGCTGCGTGACCTTGAGCGAGTCGCTTCACTTCTCTGAGCCTCAGTCGCCTCGTCCGGAAATTGGGGCTCGAGACTGGGAGCCCCCGTGTGGGACGAGGACCGTGTCCGGCTTGACTCGCCTGCGTCCACCCCGGCGCTTAGCGCTCGGCACCTAGGAAGCGCCGGACGGAGACCTTCGTCGTCAGTATTGTTATAGTTAAGCGAAGTGACCGGGCTGAGGTCACGCGGCCGAGAGGAATCCTGGCCCCGGCCCGGAGTCGGGAGCACAGCGGAGCGGCGAACGTTAACCAGCCTCCGGCGACGTTTTAACTTCCCGCCCGCACGGCCGGAGTTCCCGGGAGCCCGAGGGTACCACTTTTCCCAATTAGCGGTGCAAATTGTCACGGGTGCATAGGAATTTTCAATTTGACGAAATCCGTTTTTTTGACAGCGCGGACAATCAGCCCGCCGCTCCGCAAGTAGCAATCTGTGATCCGAGTGGCAGGATTTACTCGGAATTATGAAAGGAACCCACGGTACGGAAAGGAGCCATTAGTATTCCTCACCCCCTCCTCTTTTTTCCTTTTTTTTTTTTTTTTTATATGTGGTTTAATATAGAAGTCGGTATTAGGGAACGTACCCTATTAGGAGGAAGCTTTTCTTTTCCCCCTTCCCCAACAGAGGGCCTCATTTATGTTCTGTTCTGTTGCAGTATTCCGACAAGGCCCTGTACACCCAGCTGTGCTTTTACCGGTTCATTTTTGACGTGGACTATGCCCAGGAGAAACTTATTACCGAGCAGGAGAAAGGTACGTTAAAATACTGTAATTACCCCGGAGTCGAAAGTGGAGATTTGCATCGTAAAAGCCGGCCCTCCTCCGTCCTGCCGCTCCGGGCCGGCAGACGGCGGCGGGAGACGACTCCCGACCCCACGGGGTTGCCCTCCCGGAGGGGGTGGCCGAGGAGGGGGACCCCCCCCCGACACACACGCCCGCCCCCCCATCTCTTGACCTCCCCGCACGGCGAAGGTCGCGGGAAGCCCCGCTTCCGGCGGGGAGGAGAGGAGCCGGAGGGGCTCCCGAGCGGCCCCCGTTATTTGGAAAATGCCATTTTCTCCCAAGTTTCGTAACCGTAATAAGCCGAGCACGGGAAAACGTGCTCATTGGGCTGGAACCTGGAATTACGGCAAGGAAACATCCACGGAACGGGTCCCCCGGGAGCTGGGGATCGGGGGGGAAAGTAGCGCGGTGGGGTTCTGCTCGCCCTCTCGCCCGGAAGCTCGTCGTGGGCAGGGGATGGGCCCGTTGATCGTTCTGGCGGACCCTCCCAAGCGCTCAGTGCCGCGCTCCGCACACGGTAAGCGCTCGGTAAGTACGACTGAATGAGCCGGATCCATTCAAACCTCGGAGGGCGGAAGGGTGAGCTGATTATCGAGCCGTTATCATTATTATGAGGTTATTAAGAGTAAGCGGCCCTCACATTAAAGCGTCCAACCTAGAGAGAGAAGTGGAGGGTCTCTGGACCCCATTCAGTCCCGGTCCGGCTTCGTCACACCACTTACGGGATCCGGAAACGTCGTGCCGAGTGTGTGGTTTTTGTTGTTTTTTTCCTCCCGCCTTGAATTGGAGACACCTATTCCGTTGCCCTTTTTCATTTCCGTTAAAGCGAATTTACACATTTCTCTCATTAGTCGCCCGCGGCGCGTTTACTCGGTGCCGTCAGGGCCCGTGAAGTCGAAACATTTCGTCTGCCCGGGGCTGGAGAGGGGCTGGGAAAATCGGCCGTCGCGACGGTTGGAGAATAGGGGCGGATCTGGCCGAAGGCAGAGCCGGCGCCATCCGACGGCCTCGGAGGACGCGCCGTCCGAGTGGGGCGACGGGTCAGGGCCCAGGCCCCTTCCCCGAGGGAGCCGGGGGCTTTCGGGGGAATCTGTCGCTTCCGGAACTCAGGCCCGGCCCTGCTTCGCTGGCTTCGGCGCCGGGGGCGGACGGAGCGCGGAGAGGCGGCGGGCTCGGGGAGGACGCTGGTGGGGCGGGGAACTCCGGACCCCCGGGGTGGCGGAACCGCTGGCCCTCTTGGGCTTATTTCTCGGTGAGGTCTCTAGGGTTACGCTGGATGAGATCAGTGATCATAATAGTGGTATTTATTAAGCGCTTACTATGTGTCAAGCACCGTTCTAAAGCCATAATAACGCTGGTATCTGTTAAGCGCTTACTACGTGCAGAGCACCGTTCTAAGCGCTGAGGTAGATACAGGGTAATCAAGTTGTCCCACGTGAGGCTCACAGTTAATCCCCATTTTACAGACGAGGGAATTTAGGCCCAGAGAAGTGAAGTGACTCGCCCGCAGTCACACGGCTGACAAGTGGCGCAGCTGGGATTCGAACCCATGACCTCCGACTCCCAGGCTCGGGCTCTTTCCACTGAGGCGCGCTGCTTCGCACAGCATCCGGAGTACTGGGCTAGAGATAAGTTAATGGGGCCGGACACGGTCCCGCGTGGGGCTCGCACTCTTAATCCCCATTTTGCAGATGAGGGACCCGAGGCCCGGTGAAGCGAATTGCCCAAGGTCACACGGCAGGCGAGTGGCAAAGCGGGACTGGAACCCGGGTTCTTCTGACTCCCCAGCCCGGGCTCCGCCAGACCCCGCTGCTTCTTAGCGCGGTCCGGGTGCGGGAGAGGGGCCGTGCCCACCCCGGTTGGCCGGATGCCACCGCAGCGCTCAGTACCTAGTAAGCGCCGAACGAATATCAGAATCATCGCTGTTATTACGGTGCCTGGCGCATCAACCGCCGCCACCATCACAGTTGCCCTGACTGAGGTCACACCACGCTGTATCCGTCGATCGACGGTATCTGTCGAGCGCTTCCTATGTGCAGAGCCCTGTGGTAAGCGCTCGGGAGAGCGCGGCGCAGCGTGACCAGTGGTCACGTTCCGTGTCCGGAACGAGCTGACGGTCACTTGCGCGCCTTTGCAGAGTCGCTTCCTGATGGGGCTGGAAGATTTCGCACGGGCTCGAGCAGAAAAAACCCGAGGGTTACGCGGTGATGATGCACTCATCACGACCATCACTGTACTGAGCGCTTGGGAGTCCTCTAGGGTGTAAGCTCATTGTGGGCGGGGACCGTGTCTACTGTAGTGTACTCTCCCAAGTGCTTGGTTCGGTTCTCTACACCCAGTAAGCGCTCAATTAATAGTATCGGTTGATGGGTGGGGAGGATACAGTGCAATAGAGTCGGGAGACTCGTTCCCAGCCCACAGTAATAATGTTGGTATTCGTTAAGCGCTTACCGCGTGCCGAGCACCGTTCTAAGCGCTGGGGGAAGATACGGGGTCATCGGGTCGTCCCACGTGAGGCTCCCAGTCTTCATCCCCATTTTCCAGATGATGTCGCCGAGGCACCGAGAAGTTGCCCGAAGTCACGCCGCGGGGTGGCGGAGCCGGGATTAGAACCCACGACCTCCCACTCCTGGCCCCGGGCTCTTTCCACTGAGCCACGCCGCTTCCTCGAGTCTAGAGGGGGAGACGGACGTGAATATAAACGCTCCTTGGAGCGGCCCGGTCCTCCCCGACTGCCCGGGGCAGCCCCGGCGAACCCCGAAGCGCTCCGGGACGTAGCCAGGTTGGACGTGCCGCGGAACGGAGCCCCGGTTTCAGAAGGCAACCGGAGATGGGGAGGGCGAGCGGCAGGCAGCGTGTGGAGGAGGACGCCGCTGTCGCGTTTCCTCCTGCCTTCGAGGTGTCTCTACTCGGACGTCCCGCCGACACCTCAGCCTAGTCCCGATCAGAGCCCCTCTTCTTCCCACCCAAACCTCCTCCTCCCCGTGCCTCTCCCGTCACTGAAGACGGCACAGCCACCCTCGCCGTCTCACCAGCCCGTGACCGCGGCGTGATCCTCGACTCCCCCGTCCCGTTGGACCCGTCGCTAAATCCCGTCGGTCCCACCTTCGCCGCGTCGTTCGTTCATTCGCTGGTGTTCGTTGAGCGCTTGCCGTGTGCCGCGCGCTGTCCTAAGCGCTTGGGACACACGGTTCGGCGCCAGATAGAGACAAGCCCGCCCCCCTCCTTTCCGTCCAAACCTCCGTTGAATCCCGTCCCGGTCACCGCGTCGGCCTCGTTGCCGACCTCCCGTCTCTCCCCACTCCAGGCCGCGCTTCGCTCTGCTGCCGGGTCGTTTTTCCACAAGATAATCAGGCCCCGTTGCCCCGCTCCTCGAGAGCCTCCGGGGGTTGCCCGGCCACCTCCCCATCGAACAGAACCCCCTTCCCGTCGGCTTTAAAGCCCTCCGTCGCCTCGCCCCCGGCTACCTCGCCTCGCTGCTTTCCTGTTACAGTCCGGCACGTTTCGCTCTTGTAAATGCCGACCTTCTCACTGTGCCTCCATCTCGGCGGCGACCTCTGGCCCACGTCCCGCCTCTGGCCTGGAACGCCCTCCCGTTTCACGTCCGACGGACGGCTCTCCCCCGGTTCAGAGCCTCAGCGTAGGCCGTCTCCTCCAAGAGGCCTTCCCTGACTGAGCCCCCCTCTCCTCCTCCTGCGTCGCCCCGATTCGCTCCCCTCATTCGTCCCCCTCTCCCAACCCCCCGGCGCTTACGGCCGTATCCGTCTATTCGTTTCTATTCACGTCTCTCTCCTCCTCTAGACCGTGTGCTCGTCGTGGGCAGGGACCGGACCTGCCAACCCCGTTGTATTTTCCTCTCTCTCTCTCTCTCTCTCTCTCGAGGGTTTTAATCGAGTGCTCCGCACGCTGCGCGCGCTCAGTAAATACGGTCCATCGTTGGATGGGTGAAAATCGAACCGGGCTCCGAGTCGCCGGTTCGCGGACTCGGGGGAAACGAGTCCGTTTCCCGCGCGGGTTCCGTAGCCCCGATTCGGAACGCCCCGTCGTCCGGCCCGGTCCTTTCCCGAGGCGGCCGACGGGTGCTGGAGTTTTGATCTTTGTCCGGAGCTCGGCCGCTTGGCAGAGCGCGGAAAAACGTTTTAAAAAGAGGCTTATTTTTAAATGAAGTCGAAAGTGCCTCTCTTTGAAAGGCTTTTTGTGTTTGCATTGCTTTCAGACACGAAGGTGTGTGGACCATTAGCCCCTAATGTGAATTAACCCCATTTGGTGTTTTTCCCTTTCCTTGGAAATTGTAAAGGACTGTTATTCACTTTGGTGAAGTGTTTACCGCATATTCACAGTAACTACATAACATTTTTAAATCTGATTTCAGTGGGACTCTGGTATTATTACTGTAACTGCTCCAGAATGTACAATGCATAGTATTATTACTACACATACAGAATAATGGATCCGAAGGAGTCTTTAGAGGAATATAGCAGCTACATATGAGGGAAAATCCATTTACGCTTTGGCGGAAGGTAATAGTTCCATTTGACTCTGTCAACTCCTCCGGCGCCTTGGCTTGAATAGGGATAAGTGAACGGTTTTGGGGCGAACGGAGAATCAGTCCAAATTTTGGCCCCATTGTCCAGACTGAGTGTGTTTTGAAGAAGGGGGAGGTGCTTTCTCTCACCTGAACCTTTCGCTCTACTTATTATCGGTTCTTGGCTTGGCCCTCTGAGGACTCTCCCTTTCCTTCCCCTTGTTCTTGTCCCGCATTTTCAGTCTCTCCTCGGTCATCCCGCTTGGCCTCCACCCCTCCGGAGTATTTAATAATAATTGGCATTAGCGTGGTACTTGGTAAGCGCTCACTATGTGCCGAGCACTCATCTAAGCGCTGGGGTGGATACAGGGTCGTCGGGTTGGACGCGGCCCCCGTCCCCCGTGGGGCTCCCGCTCTTATCCCCGTTTTACCGAGGAGGTGACCGAGGCCCAGAGAGGGGAAATGATTTGCCCAAGGGCATTCATTGGTTCGTATCTATTGAGCGCTTACTCTGTGCAGAGCACCGTTGTAAGCGCCGGGGGAGATACGGCGTCATCGGGTCGCCCCACGTGGGGCTCACGGTTTTAATCCCCATTTTACAGATGAGGGGACTGAGGCCCAGAGAAGTGACGGGAAAGGCCCGTTGGTCGAGCTTCCGGTCCGGATTCCGGGCAGCCCCTCCAGCGGGGGTGGGGAGGGCCACCGGTGGCTATCGATTCTCGTCGCCGCGTCCTCCTCCCTGCCTCGCTCCCCACACCCTCCCTCCCTCCCTCCCTCCCGCTCCGCACGGAGACCAGGCCCGACCGCCGGACGGGCCCCGGCTGCCACGCCACTTATAATAATTACGGTATCTTTTAAGCCCTTACGTATGTCCCAGGCGCGGTACTAACCGCCGGGGTGGACGCACGCGGATCGGGGTGGACGCTGTCCTTGTCCCACGTGGGGCTCACGGGCTCCATCCCCATTTTACAGATGAGGGAACTGAGGCACGGAGAAGCGAAGCGACCTGCCCGAGGTCCCACGGCAGGCGGGGATTAGAACCCAGGTCCTCCTGCCTCTCCAACCTGTGCTGCTGCTGCTGGGCGAGTCTCGGAAATCCTGGGAAAGTGGCGAGGCCCTGCCTGTGCCCCGGGGGAACTGGGATTCCCTCAAAACTACGGAGTTGACTGTGACGGGAAGCCCGTCCGTAGCTATTGTAAATATCTGTCGAATGAGGAGCGACCACGATTTGCTTTTCTCTCCACCTCCGGAGAAAGTCAATTCACCTGGAAGTCCCATTCACCATTTTTTCTCCCCCATTCTCCCTCTTTTGTTTTCCGTTCCTCCGAGCTATTTTTATACGCGACGCGAGTCGGAACCGACACTGTTTATCTCTTTCCATGGCAGCATGGAGTCCCTTGTCCTGCTGCTTTATGCTTCTCTCTGCATTCTGCCAATTTAGTCTCTAAAAGGCGAGTTGCAAGCCACAGGAGAGAGATGATGAGGAGAGTATTCGTTAAGCGCTTACTATGTGCCGGGCGCCGTTCTGAGCGCTGGGGGAGATAGAAGGTCATCGGGTTGTCCCACGTGGGGGCTCACAGTCTTCAACCCCATTTTCCACGTGAGGTGACCGGGGCCCGGGAAAGCGAAGTGACCTGCCCAGAGTCGCCGGGCCGACAGGTGGCGGAGCCGGGATTCGAACCCGCCACCTCTGACTCCCGATCCCGGGCTCTTTGCATTAAGCCACGCTGCTTCTAGTGACGGAGGACGGACGACGCTCCTTGCCCCCAGCGGGCTGACGCTGTAGAAGACGGAGACTCTCTCCTGCCTGATGATCCTCCCCAGCAATTGAAGACCCAGTGGAGGCTCAGCGTCGGCTTGGCGTCACGATTCTCGTTATTCCTTGCCTTCGGTTTGCGGGTTTCGGGACGGGGTGGTGAGAAGGGAGCGCTCCCGAAACGAAAACGGAAAAATCAAGCCGTGAGCCCACAGCCCAGTTGCCAAGTAAACCGTCGCTCGAATTAAGTTGCCAGAGGAAGGGAGAGATGGGGATTTTTCCAGCTCTTTCTCAACGCTTCCGTAACTAACTGGGGGGGGAAAAAAGACCGGAGTCGTGCGGAAAGTTCCCAAGCAGTGGTCGATAATACGAGCTAATCACTTGGGTATTTGGAAAAAAGGCTTCTCTTTAAAGAGAAACAGTTGAGCTGGTGAATTTACTTTGGGAATGTATTGTGCTTACCCGGTACATGGGTTTATTTCCACGATGTTTTTTACTACATAATTATGCATCTTAATTACGTAATTACTATCATAATTATTATGTAATTGCATGTACTTCCACTAATTACAAAATCAGGAAGTGTAATTATCTAGTAAAAACTTTATGAAATTTTATTTCAAACATTAAAAATTACTTCGGGCCAGCCCAGCGGCCCCAAGTCAGGCCCTCCGTGTCTCGACAGTCGGTCACCGGGCCGTGTTTACCGAGCGCTTACGGTGTGCAGAGCGCTCGGCTCTTGGGAGGCTACGGTCTCACCGGGTGGGTAGCCGCGATCCCCGCCCTCGGCGAGCTTGCGATCTAGAGAGGATCAGAGTCCTGGGGACTTGCCCTCAGGGTTTGGAGAACGGGGGACTCCGGCTATTTATTAAGCGCTTCCCGGGGGGGGGGGGTCACCCCTAGGCCGTAACCTTGTCGTGAGCGGCCCGTGTTCTCCACCGAGTCTCTTGCCCTGTACCTTCCCGAGCCCCGCGGGGAGGGGAAGACGGGAATGATGATGGTATCTGTTCAGCGCTTACTGTGTGCCAGGCACTGTACTAAGCGCTGGGGTGGATGCGGGCAGATGGGGTTGGATACAGTCCCCGTCCCCCGCGGGGCTCACGGTCTCACTCCCCACGGAGTGGGAAGGGCTTGGGAGTCAGGGGTCGTGGGTTCTAATCCCGGCTCCGCCACCTGTCAGCTGTGTGACTCTGGGCAAGTCACTTCACTTCTCTGGGCCTCGGTTGCCTCTTCTGTAAAATTAAGACCGTGAACCCCACGTGGGGCCACCTGATTACCGTGCCTCCCTCCCAGCTCTTAGAATAGCGCTTGGCTCACAGTGAGCTCTTAAATCCCATCCTTATCATTATTTCCAGATGAGGGAACTGAAGGACACAGAGAAGCGGAGTGACTTGCCCAAGGTCGCACAGCAGTCAGGTGGCCGAGCCGGGATTAGAACCCATGACCTCCTGACCCCCTGGCCCGGGCTCTATCCGCTACGCCACGCTGCTTCTGAAGTGAATGTATTTCCGAAGCAAGTTAGAGCCGCAGGGAGCGTGTCTGCCAACACAGTCGTATCGTTCTCTCCCAGATAATTAGTTCAGTGCTCTGCAGACAGTAACAGCTCAGTAAATGCCATTTTATATCATCTCTGTTGAGCGCTAACTCTGTGCCAGGCACCGTTCCAAGCGCTGCGGTAGATGCGAGATCATCAGGTCGGACCCAATCCCTGGCCCGTATGGGGCATTTTCCATTTTCCGGAAGAGGGAACTAAGGCCCAGAGAAGTGAAGTGACTTGCCCCAGGTCACCCAGCAGACGGATGGCGGAGTCGGGGTTAGAACCCATGACCCCGTGACTCCCGGGCCCGTGCTCTTTCCACTACGCCGTGCCGCTTCTCATCATCATTATTATTATCATCGTCATAATCGTCGTCGATAGGAGAATATTAACTTTCCAGATGTGCCTGTATAGTGATGCGTTTCGCACTCGTTTCCTCTCTCCTAATAATAATCACAATAGCTATATTAATGGCACCGTTCAGTGCTTACTGTGCGCCAGGCACTCGAGGGCTGGATTAGATACAAGATAATCAGGTTGGATAAAAGTCCGTGTCCCACCTGGGGCTCACAGTCCAGGTGCTCATTCATCCATTGGTTCATGCTTTCAGCCGTATTCATTGAGCGCTTACTGTGTGCAGGGCACTGTTCTAAGCGCTTGTGAGAGTAGGGTACGATGATAAGCTCACACGTTCCCTGCCCACGACAAGCTTACAGTCTGTGGGGGGGCGGGGAGAGACAGACACTAATACAAATAAATCAATTGCAGGTATTAATTATAGGTAAGAGGGAGACTAGGTGTTGATCCACCATTTTATAAGAATAATAATAATGTTGGTATTTGTTAAGCACTTACTATGTGCAGAGCACTGTTCTAAGCGCCGGGGGAGATGCAGAGTCATCAGATTGTCCCACGTGGGGCTCCCAGTCTTCATCCCCATTTTCCAGATGAGGTCACTGAGGCACAGAGACGTGAAGTGACTCACCCGCAGTCACGCAGCTGCCACGTGGCGGGGGCGGGATTCGAACCCATGACCTCGGACTCCCAGGCCCGGGCTCTTGCCACTGAGGCCCGCTGCCTCTCTACAGCAGAGGGGGAAGGTGAGGCACCGTAAAGCGAGGTGACCTGCCCGTGGTCACACAGCGGGAGGATGGCAGAGCTGAGATTAGAGTCGGTCGGTGGTATTTATTGGGTGCTTACTTGGTGCAGAGCACTGTACTGAGCGCTTGAGAGAGGACAACACAGTGAGCTGACGGTCTGGACCCCAGGTCATTTGACTTGCCTGGCCCAGACTCTCTCCATTAGCGCGTGCTGCTCTTTTCAGTCGATCGGACTTTCTATGATCGATGAGCAAAATAAGAAGTCCAGAGGGACTGACTTGAAGGAAAGTCAAGAAATCAAAGAATTGAGAGTTTCGCAACACCTAGAAGCGTTTTTTCAGTTCGTCTCGATGTCGGTCAGATGCCTTTGAGAATAGTTGTACATTTTCCAGAAAGTTATCTTTGACCTTTACCCCAAAATGTATCTTTTTTCTATTTTCTACATACCATGTCTTGCCGGAGTGCATTTTTGGTTCATGTCTAGACCGCGTCGTAGTCGTGAGCGGAGAAGTATGTCTGTTATATCGTTACGTTGTACTCTCTCAGGCGCTTAGTACACTGCTCTGCCCATAGGAAGCGCTCAGTGAATACGGCTGTTGGATGTCCACTAAAAACACGGATTTATAGTCCACCCCCACCTTTTATTGACTCGAGTAGCGGTTTTTAATTTCCTTTACTACCGCCCTTCGTCCGGGTGATCTGGTTCGCATTCTGACTCGTCCCTTCTTATTTTGCAGTTTTGAATTTTCCGTATTAGGTAGGGAAGATGAGGAGCCGGATGTCTCCGGGGGCGCCTGTGTTCCCGTGGGGAACCCCAAAATAGGTGGGAAAACCAGAGGCGGGAGGAAAATTGGGGTGTGATGGGCGAGGGCCTGGAAACCCTCCAGATGGTCGAGGTCCCCCAAGAACGAGTGATGAGGGGAAGAGGAGCCTCAACAGAGTCTATTAGGAACACCCAGAGGTAGACTAATAACAATAATAATAATAACAATAATAATGGTACTTGTTAAGCGCTTACTCTGTGCCGGGCACCGTCCTGGATACAAGCCGATGGGTTTGGACACAATCCCTATCCCACACGGGGCTCACACTCTTCATCCCCATTTTACAGGTGAGGGAACCGAGGCCCAGAGCGGTGAAGTGACTTGCCCCGGGGTCACACGGAGGACGGATAGCGGAGCCGGGATTAGAACCCAGATCCTTCCGACTCCCAGGCCCGGGCTCTTGTCCACCGGGCCGTGCTGCTTCCCTAAGGGGATGGTAGGATGAGGAACCGGGAAGGAAGGTGGAGAGAAGGATGGCAGGCCTAGCGGAAAGAGCCCGGGCTGGGAGTCCGGGGACCCGGGTTCTCCTCCCGGCGGCCTGACGTTGGGCAAGACGCGCTCTCTCTATCTGTTGCCAATCCGTCCATTCCAAGCGCCTAGTACAGTGCTCCGCACGTAGTAAGCGCTCAGTAAATACTATCGAGTGAACGAATGAAGACGCCTCGCTTCTCTGGGCCTCCGTTTCCTCGACTGCCAGACGGCGCCTCGACCCCCGTTCTCCCTCCCATTTCGACCGTGGGCCCCGTGTGGGACGGGGACCGTTGCCGACGTGACCGGCGACGCTCAGGCCGGCGCTTGACGCACAGTACGCGTTCAACACGTACCTTAATGAAAGAAGCCGTCAGAGGCGTAGGAGGAGAATGGGGAGTAGCGACCGGGTACTCGTTTGTTTTTTGCGGGGCGGGGGCGGCTGTGTTGTCTTAAATGGTACGTGGAAGCATTCGCCGTGTGCACTGTTCTAAACGCCGCGGTACGTACGGTCTAATCGGGTCGGACCCAATCCCCGTGCAACGTGGGGGCTCACAGCCCCAGTAGGAGGTAAAAGTGCGTCGCACCCGATGAACTTGCGTTTGCCCCAGCCCTTAGGACAGCGCTTGCTACCTAATAAGCGCCTCCCAGGTGCAGTAAAAGAAAAGGAGAACTCGTCACCCCAGTGGGGATTTCGACCCCGCTCCCAAAGAGTCGAGGCTGAATGCGGAACCCCAGCCCACCAAACCCCCCATTCGGTATTGTCGAGCGACGGGTGGTTGGCTCGAAAGAAGCGGATTAGATCCTGCCAGGATTACAACTGTCAAATGGCACATCAGAATGTTTTCCCGTCTTAAATAATTTAGCTCAGAATATAATAACATAATTATTTTGACAAGGGAGCGTTACATACTGCGGAATCTCCACTTATCTTAAAACAGGCATTTTCACTTTACGCGAGATCCATACGGTACGACGGGAGGAAAAAAAAAAAATAATAAACGGGAGTGACAGACAGCTACTTTCATTTAGGAGCCGAAACAAATAAAATCCAATCTGTGTCAAATATTTTGAACTCACAGTTTTAAAAGTTGAGTTACTTCCGAGACGCAGTCTTTCCTCCGTCGCCGCGGGTGAGAACGGTAATAGGGGGCGATAGGGAAAAAGCGTGTCCTAAGTAACTCCACTCTTAAAATTCTAAAAACGGCACCGCGTGAAACCGACGGTGTTATTTCCAGAGTCCCCGTAGACTGTAAGATCCCGGTGGGCAGGGAATGTGTCTGTTTTATTGTCGCGTTGTCCTCTCCCGGGCTCTCGGCGCAGTGTTCCGCACACGGTGAGCGCTCAACAGATGTCGTTGATTGAGATGTTTACTCCTTCGTGAAATTCTCAAGTGTCATTAGTTGCATTGAAGAAGTAAGGTATTTGACTCTGCATTTCCTCAAAAACCACTTGTTTTTTTTTTTTTTCTCGAACAACAAAGAAGCCAAAGTTTCGCGTCTCGCTGAAGCTTAACAGAAAGGGCTCTGAAAATCCTGAATTGCAGTTAATGAACCGCTCACAACAGCCCCTGTTATTAAAGGCTTCATCTGCACTTTTCCAGGATGCCGCATCGAATTTATCAGTCTGCTATGAAGAATTTTGCTAAATAATTAGGACTAAACGACACTTGTCAAAATAATTGAATGAAATGTACTTTTGCGTCCCATTTCTTCACTTATCGCTCATCAGCCTAATTCAGCAAGCTCCGAAGGAAGAGGATTCTTCCAGTCGCTGGCGAGGATTGAGGAGAAGCGACGAGCCCGGCCCTGGGCTCCGCCCCGTCCGTGACCCTGGGCGAGTCGCTTCACTTCTCCGTGCCTCAGTCTCCTCACCTGGAAAATGGGGATCGAGGGAGCGAGCCGGCGACCAGGTTGGCCGTCAGAGCCGGCGTCGGGGAGGAGGTCGGCCACCGTGCCAACCTGTCCCGGGGGTCGTCATTTCCGACTTGGGTCTGAACCCTCGCTGGGGGAAAGCGCCGTACTGAGCGCCGGGGAAAGGGTAAAAGATATTAAGCCACAGCCTGAAATGGAAGAAAAGAACCCAGGCAGAGAAATTACAGGGTACGTTCCGCTGAAGCGGTTCAACGGGAGCGACAGAAGTAGAAAGTGGCTCCGGGAGAGAGTTGTGGATTTTTTTTTTTGTTTCGTTTTTTTAATGATATCCGTTAAGCGCTTAATGACGGTGGCATTTTGGTATTTGTTAAGCGCTTCCTATGTGCAGAGCACTGTTCTAGGCACTGGGGGAGATCCAGGGCATCAGGTTGTCCCACGTGAGGCTCACGGTCTCCATCCCCATTTTACAGATGAGGTCACTGAGGCCCAGAGAAGTAAAGTGACTTGCCCACGGTGTCACAACTGACAAGGGGAAGAGCCGGGATTCGAACCCATGGCCTCTGACTCCAAAGCCCGGGCTCTTTCCACTGAGCCACGCTGCTTCTCCATGTACCGTGCTTACTATGTACCAGGTACTGTACTAAGCGCTGGGCTCGATACGAGCAAATCGGGTTGGACGGGGGCCCGTCGTCGTAATCCCCGTTGTCCAGGTGGGGTAACTTGCCCGGTGTCACGCCGCAGGCAGGGGCGGAGCCAGGATTAGAACCCGGGTCCTCCTTGTCCGGCTCCTTGCCCAAGGTCCCGCCACCCGTACCGAGATAGACGGACTAGAGGCACAGCGAGAAGGTTGGCGGTAGGGGAGTGAAGTGGACTGGGCTGCCGTCGGGAGGAAACGAGTAGCAGACGCACCGAGTAGGCTAAATAAACTCCTCCACTTCCCCGTCACCCTTGGGCCCCTCGCTTCTAGTGGCAAGAGCCCGGGCTTGGGAGTCAGAGGTCCTGGCTTCGAATCCCGGCCCTGCCGCTTGTCAGCTGTGCGACTGCGGGCGAGTCGCTTCGCTTCTCTGTGCCTCCGTGACCTCATCTGAAAATTGGGGATTAACTGGGAGCCTCACGTGGGACCACCTGGTGACCCTGTATCTCTCCCGGCGCTTAGAACAGTGCTCTGCGCATACTAAGCGCTTAACAAATACCAACATTGTTATTCCGGCCACCTCCCCCCCTTTTTTTTGTTGTTTTTTTAACAGTATTTCTTTTAAGTGCTTACTCTGCGCCAAGCCCTGGGGGACACAGAAGCTCATCGGGTCGGACACAGTCCCTGCCCCCCCATGGGGCTCGCCCTCCCGACCCCCATCCGGTACAAGAGGGGACCGAGGCCCGGAGAGGTGAATCGACTTGCCTGAAGGAGGCAGAGGTCGTGGGTTCCAGTCCCGGCTCCGCCACTTGTCTGCCGTGTGACCTTGGGCAAGCCCTTCGCATCTGCAAGTCCTTCACATCCGCACGCTGCGGAGAAGCAGCGTGGCTCAGTGGCAAGAGCCCGGGCTTGGGAGTCAGAGGTCATGGGTTCAAATCCCTGCTCCGCCGCTTGTCAGCTGTGTGACTGTGGGCGAGTCACTTCACTTCTCTGTGCCTCAGTTCCCTCATCTGTAAAATGGGGATTAACTGCGAGCCTCGCGTGGGACGACCTGATGACCCTGTATCTCCCCCCAGCGCTTAGAACAGTGCTCTGCACATAGTAAGTGCTTAACAAATACCAACATTATTATTATTATCATCATCTCTGGGCCTCAGCTCATCTGTAAAATGGGGATTAAGACGTGGGACGACCGGCGCTTAGGACGGTGCTTGGCTTAACGAATCCCATCAGTACCCATTTATTGGGTGCTTACTTTGTGCAGAGCACTGTACTGAGCGCTTGAGAGAGGACAACACAGTGAGCTGACGGTCTGGACCCCAGGTCAGCTGACTTGCCTGGCCCCGACTCTCTCCGCTAACGCGTGCCGCTCTTTTCACTCGATCGGACTTGCTATAATCGATAAGCAAAATAAGAAGTCCAGAGGGACTGACTTGAAGGAAAATCAAGAAATCAGAGAATTGAGAGTTTCACGTGGTGTCTGTTCAGGCACCGTACTGAGCGCTCCGCCAAGCCAGGCCGCCTCCCTAGATGGGTTACGCCTGTCAGCGCAGCACAAGCTGGTGGTGAGTCAAGAATCCTCCGTTCTATTCCTGGTTCTTCCACCAACTCTCTCCGAGCCACTGGCAACCCGTCATCACGCCCGGATCCAGTTGTCTCGTCTTTTCGGAAAGCCAGTCGTGGTAAGGCGTGCGGAAAACCCCCCCGAAACCCGCTAATGAGAGGCGCTGGAGAAGTACAAAGTACCGTTGTCGATGTGTGGCTTTTTTATATATCATTATTATTATCATCGTTATTATTATAAGCGTGGTGGTATTGCTCCATTCCATCCCCTAGAGGTTACAAGATATTAAAATTCTCCTCATGGGCGAAATGCCTCACGGAGCCCGAAGACGCCGACCAACACTTGAGCACGTCTTGGTTTTAACCCGAGCTGAAAGTAAATGTCCCAGATAAATCTCATTAATGAAAGTACAATTACCAAATTAAATGTATCTCTGGTACTTTCCATTGTTTTTTTCTCTCCCCCCCCCCCCCCCGAAAAAAGTGGTTACCAACAACTACTAAATAAGACCTTTAATTACTGCCAATCTTGCCTTGCAAGTAACGGTGCTTAACTTGAGTAGTTTGAACTGCGAGTGGTATTCAGAACTCAGTGGGGTTGTAATGTGATTATGAAGTGTACGAGTGAGTGATAAATAGGCTCGATGCACCGTATATTTGTATCAGAAATAATATTTGAATTAGCAACTGAATAAAAAAAAACAACAACCCCGAGACCCGCAGGTTCATGGGGAGGGCTTAGGGCGAAAACAAAATACGGTTACGTTCCTTGGAATTATAAATTGTGTGTGCTTCCAAGTATATGTAGGGAAACATTTTGAACTTAATGATGTTTTCAATGTGAGCTATATGAATTATGATGGGAATTAAAAGGTTTGTTTTGCTTGAGTTAAGCCTTTCAAATTAAGCTACTTTTCCTAATCTCTCTGTCTGGCAATCATTAAAGACTTTAGGCTTCTCCCCGGTTCGGGGGAGGTTATTCCGAGTGTCTCTGATCCGTCAGTCAGTCAGCGGAAAGACCCGGCGCCCGAGAGAGTGAGAGGACCTGGGTTCTAATCCCGTCGCGACCGCGTGTCGGCCGCGTGACCTCGGTCGGGTCGCTTCACTTCTCCGCCCCTCGGCTACCTCGTCTCTGCAGTGGGGGTGAAGAGCGTGGACCCCGTGAGGGACGGGGACTGCGCCCGACCCCATTAGCCTGGACCCGCTTGGGCGCTTAACACGGCGCCTGGCGCGGGGTAAGCGCCGAACAAGTGCCGTAAATAAGAAAGCAGGTGAAAAGAGTTACGGAGATGATCTGCACGTATGGGGCGTCTGCCCCTGACAGGGTGCTCTCTGCAATGTAAATAATAGGATTTTGAAAAGGAGGCCAAGGGACAGGGCTCATTCACTGTCGTCGTCCCTCCGAAAAGAACCGTCAAATTGAATCAGGAGGAGTGTTTACTGGAGTTTTCCCCCTTCCTACTCCCTCCCTGCGTTCTTTCCCTCCTTCTCCTACCTCAGTCTGAATGCCAACCCCTCTCCCCAAATCTGCCTCTTCGATCAACCGGAATGCGACAGCCGGTCCATTAAGGATTTTGCTCACTTCTGCTGCCTAACGGATGCTCATTTTGGGTCTGTTTTGGGCACTTGGTTGTCAACATATGCCGAAGCAGGTGGCCACGGTTTTTGTTTTGTTGTTCAATGTTTTCATTCCCATCCTTGGCGTCTTCCGCCAGACCCTCCGTTGGCAGCGTCGATCAGCCCTTCCTTCGGTAGAATTTATTGAGCGCCCGCGGCGTGCAGAGCACGGTATTGAGCATCTGGAAGGGGAGAGTAGACTTGGTCGACGTGATCCCTGCCCTCAGAGAGCCGATCGATTCCATCTGGCCTGGAATCAGTTCTTTACTAGGTGCGGGACACGGTGCTAAGGGCTCGGGAGAGTACAGAGAAACTGAGTCGGTAGATGGGAAGCGTGAAGGCGGGTGCCGAGATCCATTAGGGATAGGAGGAAGGGATAGAGTCAGAAGTTAGGGACGTCGGTTTTCGGGGAGAGAGAGGAGCCCGAGGTGATGAACGCCCAAGTGTTGGGTGAAGCGGAAGTGCTAAAGTGGCCACTGAGTGGACCCTAAGGTGAGGGAGATGGGCTTTTTTTTTTTTATGGCATTTGTTAAGCGCTTACCAGATGCCAGGCACTGTGCTGAGCGCCGCGGTAGATGCCGGCTGATGGGGTCAGACCCGGTCTGTGCGGGGGCTCACGGTCTTCATCCCCATTCTCCAGATGAGGGAGCAGAGGCCCCGAGAAGCGAAGGGTCACACAGCAGGCGGGTGGCGGGGCGGGGATTAGAACCCAGGCCCCCGGGCCCCATCCGCTGAGCCCCAACTCCGGCCGAGTCGGGGAGGGATACGAACCAAAGCTTTTGGATTTGAGCAGTGGGAGTTGCGAGAATAACCTCTGAGATTGAGGATGCGCCGTGGCAAACCGGCCCTGATGGGGCCCGGGGAATTCATCTGGAGGAAGATGTTATTACGAACGGCATTTATGTGCCTCGTAAATCTTCCGGCCCAGAGACAGCCGGGAGCTGGCCGAGGGGAGGGGTGGCCAAGGCCGGGGGGGATGAAGAATTTGGTTAAAGCGGCCAAAATAAACATCAGGGACCCAGCAGAGAAAGTCTCCACTAATAACCCACCGGCCCCACGGAAACCCAGGCAAAATGGCGCCTTTTTTAGTGCTTTAAGGGCAGGCACCCTGAGGCGGCTAAATATCAGAAGCTTGACCTTTTGAGAGTACTTGCTTTGGGCGGGGGGCGGGGGGGGCGATTTCAGCCAGACTATTGAATTTTCTCTGATTTGAAAATGTAGCTTTTGTTTGATGAATACTTTCCTCCTGAACCTTTTTAATGTGCTTGCGTGGGTTTGGGGTCATTTTATTTTACAACGGCTTCGGGGGGTTTTTTTGGTTTTTTTTTTTTCCCCTTCCTCCGTCTTTTTAAATAACTTCGAGGACTTCTAATGGAGTTGGAACCCATTAACGGCTCTTGAAATCTGGCCATGTTACTCGCCTCGGATGGCCCTTCGCACTTCTTCTCTTTCCAGTGTTTTTGTGAACAACAGATCAAATTAGATTCGTCACTCTTGGCTTGTGGTGATTTGAAATTGAAATGGAATATATTAAAGCAGCCAACCACACTGATTACATTGCAAGCCTCATTTAATTTCATACATTCACACATTACGGTGAAAGGCAGCTCTTTTTTTTTTTTTTTTTTTTGGAAAAAAAAAGCGTGATTGTGACTCTACCTTGAGCAACTCCAAAGGTCATCTGTAATCGGCACATAATTTGTCGGTGTTAGATATCTGATTCGCGCAAGTGCGTTCCTCAGCCCGACTGTGTACCGGGAAATCTGGAGAGCCTCAAAAGTCGGACGGGCGAGAACTCCACGGAGGCACGTTTCTCCCTCCGACGGACGGCGGGCCGCGATGAGCCGGCGAACGGCTGTCGTTCTCAAACGGGCAGAGTGCCAGCCTTGAGCCTGCCGTGCCGGCGAGGTTAAACGGGACGTTCTTCTCGAGAGGGCGGCCCGGGCCCGGGTGAGGGCTTCAGAAGTAGCACCGGTTCGGATGAAGTAGCTTCCCGGGATGCTTGGAACCAACTCCAGGACAATGAAGTGGAGCCTGGGCCGCCCTTGGATCAGAGGGAGAGTACTTTTGGATTCCGTGATCCTCATACAGGTCCCTTCCCCGGACTTTTCTTTTTCTTTTTTCCCACTGGCCCCCACGCACGCCGACTCCCTTCACCAGACTCCTTTTTTCCCCTAGTGATCCCCGTGCCCGCCGACGTTTGAACTCCCTTCACCGGGCTTTTTCTTTTCCTAGTGGGCTCCAGGCACGCCAAGGTTCAGACTCTCTTTGCTGGGCCGTTTTTTTATTGCCTAGTGGTCCCCGTAGCCCCCAACCTTCAGACTTGGCCAGACTCTTTTTCCTTTCTAGTCCCGAATCACGCCAACCTTTTGACTTCCCTTCGTCAGACTTTTCTTTCCTTCTTCCTAGTGGTCCCCATACCTGCCAGCGATTGAACTTCCTTTCACTGGACTTTTTTTTTTTAGTTTTACCGGTCCCCAAGCATACCAACATTTGGGCCCCCATTTTTTCCTACTGGCCCCATGCACGCCAACTTTCGGACTCCCTTCACCAAGCGTTTTCTTTTTCCTAGTGATCTCCAGGCACGCCAATGTTCAGACTCCCTTTGCTGGGTGTCTTTTTTATTCTTAGTGGTCCCCATGCACACCAACGCTTGGACTACTTTCTCTGGGCATTTCTTTCTTTCTCTTCTTTTCTTACACCTAATGGACCCCGTGCACGTCAGCGTTCGGACTCTCTTGGCTGGACGTTTTTCTTTTCCTAGTGGTCCCCGTATCCATCAACGTTCGGACTTGTCTTTGCCGGACTTTTCTCTCCTTTCTCCTAGTGGTCCCCATAACTGCCAGCGTTTGAACTTCCTTTCCCCGGCCTTTTCTTCTTTTTTTTTTTTTTTCCTAGTTGTCTCCATGCACGCTGACATTTGGACCCCTGTTTTTCTTACTGGCCCCCTGACATTCGAACCCCATTTTTTTGCCATTGTTCTTGTCTGTCCGTCTCCCCCGATTAGACCGTAAGCCCGTCAGTGGGCAGGGATTGTCTCTATCTGTTGCCGACTTGTTCATCCCAAGCGCTTAGTACAGTGCTCTGCACATAGTAAGCGCTCAAAAAAAAAAAAAAATTTTTTCCTACTGGCCCCCTGACATTCGATCTCCTTTCACGAGACCTTTTTTGTCCCAGCGATCCCCATACACACCACCATTTGGACTCTCTTCCCTGGGCCTTTTTTTCCCCTTAGTGGGTCCCACGCACGTCAACTTTCAGACTCCCTTTGGTGGGCATCTTCTTCTTTTTTTTTATTTTTTTAATTCCTAGTGGTCTCCATGAATGCCAATATTTGGACTTTTCTGGGCATCTCTTTTTTGTTTTTAACCTAGTGGTCCCCGTGCACACCAACATTCAGACTCTCTTCGCTGTTTTTCCTAGTGGTCCCCATACCCCACAGACTCTAACTGCACTATGGACAGGAAACACATCTACCAACTCTTTTGTGTTGTACATTACCAGGCGCTTAGTACAGTGCTCTGCACAGAGTGAAAGTACTCAAATTCCACTGATAGATCGATCGATGGATCGATTTAAGAATAGCCCTCCCCTCCTCTCCCCAGACTCTGTGCAGATATCCAAGCTCCCACCCGAAAAATGACTGTCCCCGAAGGAAGAAGCAATGGACAGAGCCCCGGCCTGGGAGGCAGAGAAGCTGGGTTCTAATCCTGACTCTGCTGTGTGACCTTAGGCAAATCACTTCACTTCTCTGTGCCTCCGTTCCCTCATCTGTAAAATGCAGATCAAAACCGAGCCCCATGTGGGACAGGGACTGTTTCCCAGCTGATTATCTTGCACTTTGAAGAGTGCTTGGCACATAGTATTTTTATTAGTATCTTGTATCTACCCCAGCGCTTAGAACAGTGCTTGGCACATAGTAAGTGCTTAACAAATACCAAAATTATTACTGGGAGAGGGAGAAAAAAAGTGGAAGTTTATTGGGAATGTCCATTTCTCCAGAGGAAGGTTTTAGTTCATCTAGAGGAGATTCTGGTGGTTGGCATTGCAGTGGTAGAATGAAGTCTTGGGTAATAATATTAATAATAATGTGCGGTGTGGAAGAAAGCTGAAGCTTTAATAATGGCGGTGGTGTTTATAAAGTGAGTACTATGCACCAACTCTGTGCTAAGCACCGGTCTTCAAGATTCAGGTGAATTTTATTCCTCTCCCACGTGGGACTCATAGCGTAAGGGGAAGAGAGAGTATTTTATCCCCGTTTTTCCGGATGAGGAAACTGCAGCCCAGAGAGTTTGTGACGTGCCCGAGGTCGCACAGCAGGCAAGGAGTAGAGCTGGAACTAGAACCCAAAAGCCTCCCGACTCCTAGGCCCGTGCTTTTTCCACCATGCCCCCCTGCCCCTCTTTGAAATTCCCATCACACCAGGAAGAAATATCAGGAAGAGTGCGGTCGTGGTGAGGATTGGCGTTTAGGTACGTCAGCCTACGGAGAAAATCTCAGTAGAAGCGCATGAGCACGTCAGATTTCCCTTAAATAAAGCAAAAATTCACCCTACCTCTTTGGGGATTTGTTTAATCAAGTTCAAAAAAAAAAAAAAAGCTCTACTTCTTCCGAGTCACTGGATCGGCTATCCATTCGAGCCACTCTATTATTGAGATATTGGAGGAGTTTTTAAACGCTTTTTCATAAAAATGACCGGGCAAAGAAGCACGAAAAAGAGCATCAGTAAAATACGTACTAAGATTCCCGCCCCAGTGACGAGACTAAAACAAGTTACAGATCACTAATGTTTGCTATTTGCCTTGTGGAGATAGTGGCTTGCCACAGCTGAGAGGATGTTGACAGGATTACTTAAAAGCTGGAATTTCACTGTGCGGGAGGAAAACCCGGAGAGGTCATGGATGAGTTTAGAAAAGTGCTGTTTACTGTTGATCGGCTACTCTTTTTTTTCCCTTATGGTATTTAAGGACTTACTATGTAATAATGTTGGTATCTCTTAAGCGCTCACTCTATGACGAGCACTGTTCTAAACGCTGGGGTGGACGCAAGGGAATCAGGTTGTCCCACGTGGGGCTCACAGTCTTCATCCCCATTTTACAGATGAGGGAACTGAGGCACCGAGAAGTGAAGTGACTCGCCCAAAGTCACACAGCTGACAAATGGCCGAGCCGGGATTTGCACCCATGACCTCTGACGCCAGAGCCCCTGCTCTTTCCACTGAGCCACGGCTGCTTCTGAGCAGTGGAGTAGATTCACGTTTATCATGTGGAAACAGTCCCACCGAGCACAGTGCCGTGCACACAGTAAACGCTCAATAACTTAGATTAGACTGGAAGCCCGTCGTTGGGCAGGGATTATCTCTATCTGTCGCCGAATTGTACATTCCAAGCGCTTAGTACAGTGCCCTGCACATAGTAAGCGCTCGATCACTGCTAATGAATGAATGAATAAATACGATTGAGTGATTGAATGAATGGGGCTCACGGTCAAGTAGGAGGGAATAGGATTTAATCTGTAAAATGGGGATAAAGACTGTGAGTCCCACGTGGGCCGGGGACTGTGTCCAACCCGATTAGCTTGTATCTACTTCATCGCTTAGTTCAGTGCCTGGCACAGAGTAAGCACTTACCAGATACCATTTAAAAAAAAGAAAAACATTTTAGAGTTGAGGAAACTGAGACACAGAGAAGGTCACGTTGCTTGCTCTGTGGGATTAGAACCCGGCTCCTCCGACTCCTAGACCCATTCCCTTTCCACTAGGCAACACTGCTTCTCTTGTTTCGTGCAGGGAAGCAGCATGGCCTAGTGGATAGAGCTCGGGCCTGGGAGTCAGAAGGACCCGGCTTCGAATCCCGGCTCCACCACTTGTCCGCCGTGGGACCTTGGACAAGTCGCTTCCCTTCTCTCTGCTTCAGTTCCCTCGACTGTCAAAGGGAAGGAAGACTGTGAGCCCCGTGTGGGACGGGGGGCTGTGTCCACCCCGATTAACTCGTGTCCAGCGCTTAGAACAGTGCTTGACACATAGTAGGTGCCTGACGACAGATACAGTCGGCATCAATACGCTGCTGTAAGCGCAAGACGGAGGATGCCCAGGAGCCTTCCCTGCTAATGGAGTCCCTCACCTGCGGAACGAGCGTGGATGTGGGCTCTTGGATTAAAATGGTAGCCCTGTTGGACATCCTCTCCACACAGTGAGCGCTCAATAAATACGATCGAACGAGCCTTATCCCTGGCGAATCCCGTCTCAACCCACACTGTGAACTATTGGCCACAGTGGAGAAGATGTAGAAATTGTTCTGTGGGACACGGACTGCGCCCAAACTCCCCAGCTCGTGTCTATCCTATCGCTCAGTTGGGTGCCTGACACGTACTGAGCGCTTAAGAAGCACCACGGGGAATTAAAGCGCATTCTTCTTTAGTATCTACAGTCAGTCGATGGTATTTATTGAACGTTCCATCATCACCGTCAACATCAGTTTTATGTACTGAGCTCTTAGTGTGCGCGGAGCGCCCGGGAGGGGACAATACATGGAATTAGCAGACAAGCTTACACGTCTAAAGTGGGGAGACGGACCTTGAACGCGAGTGCGATTTGAGCGGCGAACGTGGCGGCTAATTCCGTTGTGTTGCCCTCTCCCAGGCGCTCACTACAGTCCTCTGCGTACAGTAAGAGCTGAGGAAATACCGTCGATGGGTTGATCGGATGATTACGTTACGGGTGTTCACCCCGAGGGAGGAATGGACAAGGGAGCAGATCCGGACGAGGTAGGGGGAGGCAGGGCGATTGAGGGCTTTCGAGCCTTGGGTGACGAGTTGACTGTTGGTATCCGACCTTGAGCGAGACGCCTTCTCGAGGGACACGCGCTGCGGATGTGTTTTTCTAAACAGACATCTGCCCACTGCCGCGTCCGCCGGCGGATACGCTATTTCACCTAATCGTTCAGTACATTTCAAGCAGCCCTTAGGAGCCGTGCGCTGAAAACGTTGGGTGTAGAAATATTTTCACGCAAGCACTCATCTCTCAAAATAGTAGATTTCGAGGAGGCCAAGACCGCGCGTGCGGTTGGTTGCCTCGAGAGTGAACTGAGCGTTTCTGTTGAGGCTAATGACTGCTGAGATCTCCGGTGATGGGATTGGAAACCCAAAATAATTCTACTGTTGTTATAATTCTGGTATTTTTAAGCGCTTACGGTGTGCCGGGCACTGGGGTAGGTACAGGGTCATCAGGTCGTCCCACGTGGGGCTCACGGTCTTCATCCCAGATGAGGGAACTGAGGCACAGAGAAGTTAAGCGGCTCGCCCGAGGTCACACAGCAGACAAGTGGCGGAGCCGGGATTCGAACCCACGTCCTCTGATTCCCAAGCCCGGGCTCTTGCCGCTAAGCCACGCGGCTTCTTAACTGTGCTTGAGGGGACTTCCTCCGTGCCTGCGTTACCACCTGAGAATGAGTTTGGTACGAGCCGCTTGGGCCATAAATAATATTCATTCATTCGCTCAGTAGTATTTATCGAGCGCTTACTATGTTACTGAAGCAGCGTGGCTCAGTGGCAAGAGCCCGGGCTTGGGAGTCAGAGCTCATGGGTTCGAATCCCGGTTCCTCCACTTGTCAGCTGTGGGCAACTCACTTCACTTGTCTGGGCCTCAGTTCCCTCGTCCGTAAAATGGGGATGAAGACTGTGAGCCCCACGTGGGACCACCTGACGACCCTGTATCTCCCCCAGCGCTTAGAACGGTGCTCTGCACATAGTAAGTGCTTAACAAATACCAACGTTATTATGGGCAGAGCACTGTGCTAAGCACTTGGAATGTACAATTCGGCAACAGGGACAATCCATGCCCAGTGATGGGCTCACAGTCTAAAAGCAGCACAGCGTAGTGGAATAGAGCGCGGGTCTGGAAGTCAGGGGCCCTGGGTTCCAATTCTGGCTCTGCACCGGCCCCCTGTGCGTCCTTGGGCAAGTCACTCGGCTTCCCTGCACCTCATTTTCCTCCTCTGAAAAATGGGGATTCGATGCCCGTTCTCTCTCCGACACAGATCGTGAGTCCCATGTGATCCGACCCGATTATCTTGTATCAGCCACAGTGCTTAGAACAGTGCTTGACACCTAGTAAATGCTTAACACGTACCGTAGAAATAATAATGATAGTAGTATTTATTAAGCACGTGCTGTGCAGGGTACCTGAACTAAACACAGGGATAAAATCCGTCAATCAGTGGTATTTGTTGAGCGCTTACTTTGCGCAATGCAGAGTAATAATAATAATAGTATTTGTTAAGCGCTAACTATGTACCAAGCATTGTTCTGAGCACTGGGGTAGATACAAGGTCATCAGATTGTCCCACGGGGGGCTCACAGTCTTCAGCCCCATTTTACAGTTGAGGTAACTGAGGCACAGAGAATAATAATAATAATGTCGGTATTTGTTAAGCGCCTACTATGTGCCGAGCACCGTTCTAAGCGCTGGGGGAGATACGGGGTCATCGGGTTGTCCCACGTGGGGCTCACGGTCTTCATCCCCATTTTACAGATGAGGTTACTGAGGCCCCGAGAAGTGACTTACTCGGGGTCACACAGCAGATAAGTGGCGGGGCCGGGATTAGCACCCGGGTCCTTTGACTCTCCAGCCCGCGCGCTAAGCGTCTGGGAGAGTACAATATAGTAGATTCGGTAGGCATCCTCGCTACTGCCTCATCGGTGGACTTGGCATCTCTCCCACTCCCTTCTGCGTCGCCCCGACTTGCTCCCTTTGTTCTTCCCCCCTCTCAGTTGCCCCCGACTGTGAGTTCGTTATCGGCGGGGAATGTGTCTCTTGTTGCTGTGTACTCTTCCCAAGCGCTTAGGACAGCGCTCTGCACACGGTAAGCATTCAATAAATACCTCTGTGGCCAGGGAGAGTGTCTACAAATTCTGCGTACTCTCCCAAGTGCGTAGTAGAGTGCTCTGCCTACGGTTGGCGCTCAGTAAATCCCACTGATTCTCGAATGATCGACTGACGAGGAGCCGAGACCTATAAATTATAGGGCGAAGATTCCTTCCTTCGTTCCGTCGTATTTACTGAGCGCTCACTGTGTGCGAAGCCCTGCCCGCGACGAGCTCACAATCCAGGTGGGGAGGCAGGCATCAATACGGATAAATAAATGACAGATCCGTGACAAACAGCGTGGCTTAGTGGAAAGAGCCCGGGCTTGGGAGTCAGAGGTCGTGGGTTCGAATCCCGGCTCCCCCCTTATCAGCTGTGTGACTTGGCGAAGTCACTGCGCTTCTCTGGGCCTCAGAGGTAAAATGGGGGTGAAAACTGAGCCCCGCACGGGGCAACGTGATCACCCTTGGATCTACCCCAACTTGGCTTGGCACGTAGTAAGCGCTTCACGAACGCGGTTATTATTATTACATAAGTGGTGTGGGGCTGGGAGGGAGGATGAATAAAGGGAGCCAGTGAGGGTGACGCAGAAGAGAGTGGGAGAAGAGGAACGCGGGGGGCTTTGTCGGGGACGGCCTCTCGGAAGAGGGGAACCTTCTGGCCCGGATGCGGTCTGAAGAGATTGAGGTCGTAGTACGGTGCTCTGCACAAAGAAAGCGCTCAGCAAATACCATTGATCATTCAGCACTCGACATTCAGAGCCTCTTAAGCCCCGCTCTTCTCATCCAGAAGAGCTGGTTTGTATGGTTTGGTCGTTGGGGGTTTTTGTTTGGTTCTGTTTCTTTTTTTTTTTGGTTTTTTGTTGGGTTTTTTTTTTTTTCCCCCTCACAAGGACCCTCCAGTAGTCGAAGGTTAATTAAGCCCATAAATCGCACAGCCCTTTTCTACTGCGCTTTTGCCACTTTGACTGTCGGGACGTCATTTTAGCCCATTAGGTTGTTCATTTGCGGGTAGGGATCGCGCCTACCGCCTTCTAGTGATTCGTACCCTGCCGAGCGCTCAGTACGGTGTCGTGCACACGGTAGGAGCTCAGTCGATCCCCCCGGTCGACCGATTGGAGAAGCGTCCGACCTGTCTCGCGGGGCTGTCGAAAGGGCAGCGGTCAGAGCTGCTGTAGCTCCCCCAGGCAGAGAATGCGAAGCGAAGTCCGCGTTCTAAAAATAAAATGCCTGAACCAGGAAAACCTCTAAATGTGAGGCGGCCTCTGATGTCGGAGCCAAAAGGGGTAAAACTCCCCGTTGCGGTGCCTAAAAATAACTCGATCCGTGCTTTCAATCGTGACCCAAATGGCGTGCGTGCCAACCCAGATGCCGCATTAAGACACAGCCTGGCGTGTTATAACGGTCCATTAATAAACACTCGGGTGTGTTCGTCCAAGCGCCCTCGGCCGTCCGAGACGTATGTCAGCGGGCCGCCGGAACGCGCGCCGAATATGACAGATTACGTTTGCGATGTGGCTCGTTGGTTGAAAATCGAATTTCTAGCGATGGTCCTCTGGGGGAGAAAAATGGGCTAACTTGTGGAACGCGCCCTTTGGCGCCCTTCCCCTCCAAAACTCCTATCACCCCCTTCGACTCTTGATATGTGTCGTTGCCGGGTCTCATCTTTCGTTCGTTAACACCCAGGGGACCTTTGGGAAGGGAATGTACCTTTTAGGTTGTTCTGTTGCCCACTCCCAAGCGCTTAGCACAGTGCTCTGCACACGGTAAGCGCTCAGTGAATACTCCGGAGATATTTCGACAGCAGCCCAGCCGAAAGGAGAAACAGTGCTCACGAGCAAGTTTGTTCTTCCCCGAGGTCTCCTAGGGCCACCCGACTTGGGTGTCGGTATTTACTGAGCGCCCACCGGGAGTCTTCTGGGTGCAGAGCACTGTACTGAGCGCCTGGGAGAGTACATTACAGCAATAAACAGGCACAGTCCCTCCCTCGACGAGCTTACAGTCTAGAGGGAGATGGGAAATACGATTCCTTCCCTCAGAGGGTCTTAAGTGGGTATTTAAATAGCTGGTGTCAATCAGCTGTGCTTCGGGGATCCATCGATCACTGTGGAGCACCGTTCTGAGCTCTTGGGAGAGGACAGTTGAAACCTAGTTGGCCCATACGTTATTATTAATAATAATAACGATGATGGTGCTTCTTAAGTGCTTGCGGTGTGCCAAGCACTGTTCTGAGCGTTGGGGTGGGGGCAAATTAGGTTGGATCCAGTCCCCGTCCCCCGTGGGGCTCACCCTCTTAATCCGCATTTTCCGGATGAGGGAACTGAGGCCCAGAGAAGCGAAATGACTCGCCCGGGGTCACGCTGCAGGCGTATGGATCGGAACCCAGGTCCTTCCGGCTCCCGGGCCCGGGCTCTCTCCCGGAGGCCCCGCTGCGGACACAGGTGTCTGCCCACGTGGAAACGGAGGGCCCCGCCCCAAATGCAGGCCCACCACCTTGGCGACTCGGGGTCCCGGCCCTCACCCCGTCTCTCGGCTGCCAAGTGAACCTTCCCCGGCTCTTCTCCGTCGAGGGGACCGGAGCTGGCCCCTTCACTTTTCACTCCTTGCTCAATAACTAACACGGATGGATCGATGCATCGATTTATCCTTGTGAGAAGAAAGGCTTCGAGAGGCCAGCCGTCTTCGTTAACAGTAATTGAGGTATTCGTTAAGGGGTTCCCCTCTGCCAGGCGCGATAATGGTAATAGTAATTGTGATATTTGGTAAGAGAGTCTCTTGTACCGAGCATAATAATAATTGTGGTATTTGCTAAATGGTTCCCTTGTGCCAAGCGCAGTAATAATAATAATAATTGCATCTGTTGAGCGCTCACTGCGTGCCAGGCACTGTACTGAACGCTGGGGCAGATCCAAGATAATCAGATTGGACACAGTCCTTGTCCCATGTGGGCCTCCCGGTCGTAATCCCCTATTTTGCAGACGTGGGAACTGAGGCAGAGAGTAGGTAAGTGACGTGCCCAGAGTCACACGGCAGACGAATGGCAGAGCCGGGATTAGAACCCAGGTCCTGACTCCCAGGCCCCAGGCTCTATCCACCAGGCTGTTCCGCTTCTCTGTGCTTCAGTTACCTCATCTGGAAAATGGGGATTAAGACTGTGAGCCTCACGTGGGACCACCTGGTGACCCTGTATCTCCCCCAGCGCTTAGAACAGTGCTCTGCGCATAGTAAGCGCTCAACAAATACCGACGTTATCATTATTGTTATTCTCTGCGGTACAGTCAGATGAGAGGTCAATCGGTGGTATTTACTGAGCACTTACTGTGTGCAGAGCACTTCTCTGAGGCCTTAGGGGAGTACAGTAGAGCTTCTGTCCACAGCCCCGGCCCTCGAGGGGTTTACAACATAGTCGGGGAAACGAAAGATAAGAGACGCACCCGAGTGGGGGAACCATAAACGCCATGAGGGTGAAGGTGTGGTCAATATCCGAGGGCCTAGGGGATATGGATCCAAGTTTATAGGCAAGGGAGAAAGATAAGCGTGGCACAGCGGAAAGAGCACGGGCTCGGGAGTCAGAGGTCATGGGTTCGAGTCCCGGCTCTGCCGCTTGGCAGCCGGGTGACCGTGGGCGAGTCGCTTCACTTCTCGGGGCCGCAGTGACCTCATCTGGAAAATGGGGATTAAGACTGTGAGCCTCACGTGGGACGACCCGACGACCCTGTATCTCCCCCAGCGCTTAGAACGGTGCTCGGCACCTAGTAGGCGCTTAACGAATACCAACGTTGTTATTAAAGTGAAGAGGTGAGAGGTAAATCAAGATGGACTTCCAGGAGGAGATGTGGTTTTGCCAGGGCTTTGGAAATGGGAGAGTGCTGGTCTCTTGAATAAGTTGCTTGTGGTCAGGGAACCTGTCTACCGACCCTGTTGTATTGTAAAACTAATAATGATAAAATTGTGGTGTTTTTTAAGCACTGTACTGAACGCCGGGGTAGATACGAGCAAATCAGGTTGGACCCAGTCACTGTCCCCCGAGGGGCTCCCGGTCTCGCTCCCCATTTGACAGATGAGGGAACCGGGGCCCGGGGAAGTGAAGGGACTGGCCCAGGGTAACACAAAGCAGACAAGGGGCGGAGCGGGGATTAGAACCCAGGTCCTTCTGACTCCCGGACCCGGGCTCCAGCCACTCCGCCACGCCGTTTCGCTCTCCCGACCGTTGGGTCCGGTGATCTGCTCACGGTAAGAGCTCGATAAGTATCCTCGATGAATATGAGTAAACGGCAGAGCCCGAAGGGAGGTCATGAAGTTGGCTGTGGTGTTGCGGAGGGCCCTCCCCCGCCGGCCCTCCGGACCCCCTCCCCAAATCTTATTTTCCCCGGAGAAAGCTGAATCGAACGCCCTCCCTCCTTCAAGAACGCCCCGTTGGACTCTTCAGAGAGCAGGTAATGGCTGGGCTCAGTCGGGGGAGACGGGGGATCCACGCTGCAAATCTTCAAATGGTGAGATGCTTCGAAAGCGCCGGCTTATTTGAAATGGTTTCAGAGCGACCCGCGAGATCACTTCAAGCTCCTCCGAAGTCATTTATTTCCTCAAGTTCTCTGCACACTTGGGGAAAAGAGACGTGTGCCTGTAGGTGCCCAGCTCCCCGATTCGCACCCCCCCCCTCGGCCCACTGCCGTACTGTAAGTTCTTTCCCTCGGGGTAATAATGATAATTATTCATTCATTCAACAGTATTTATTGAGCGCTTACTGTGTGCAGAGCACTGTACTAAGCACTTGGAATGGACAAATCGGGTATCTGTTAAGCGCATACTACGTGCCGGGAACTGTACTAAGCCAGGAAATCGGGCTGGACGGTCCCTGTCCCACATGGGGCTCACGGTCGCAATCCCCATTTTCCAGACGAGGGAACCGAGGCCCAGAGAGGCGAAGCGACTCGCCCGAGGTCGCACAGCAGACCGAGTGGCAGACCCGGGATTAGAGCCCAGGCCCGCGCTCTCGGTACAGTGCCCGGCACGTGGTGAGCGCCGAACGGATGCGGTAAAAAGAAACCGTGCTATCGTACCCTCCCAAGCGCTTAATACGGTGCTCTGCGCACACTGAGCGCTCAGTAAATACGGCCGGTTGATGGACTGGGCCCGTCTTAATGAGGGGACGCCTGTTGTGCGAGCGAAACGATTCCAGGATCGCGACGGCATCGGGATTCGGGCGGGGGAGTGGGCCGAGAGTCTTCCCGGTTGGGGATAAGTCCTTCCTTTCTCCTAAGAGACGCGTTCGGGAAGTGTTACGGAAAGGTTCCACTCCCGCGTGTGACTGGCAGCTTTAATTTGTTGGGTATATGCAATCATCGTCCATGTTAAATTCAAAACGCTTGTCCAATCAAGGATTCAATATAGAAAAGAGGCAGTAACAAGCAGTCAGCGCACTGTAATAAAGAAATCTGTTGATTGAAAACAGTTTGTATATTTTGGAAATGATAGGGCATGTAATTGGTAAGAAAGAAAAGGATAGGGCTTCATAAATAATGGGAAATAGAGCATATTTTTCGCCGATAATGCTAACTCAATTTAATAACGTTTCGGGGGTTGAATTTTCGCGAGCAGCAGAATGGGGCAGGTTAGGGCCTCCGTTCCCTCGCCCGATTCCGTGATTAATGGAGTGACATCTTTGCTTTTCGACGGCAGCCAACTTTAATAGGTTGGAGCCCGGCCAGTAATGACTCATCATTTCTCTCGGCTCTTGAGGGGCTGTTGATGGAGGCCAATTTCCAGATTCTCGCACATCTTTTCACCGAAATGGTCCGGAAAAGGAAAGGCGAAAAGAAAAAAAAAAACACAGAAAAACCACCGAAAAACGCTCCCGCGCCGGCAGTCGTTTACAGGCTTGTTTTCTAGAGCGCCAGGCAGCCCCACGCATCGTCCGCGCCGAAGTGCTCGTCCTCCTTTCCCTCGGGCGCCGTGTCTACGTACGGGGGTTTAGTCTCATTCGGATCGTTTCCCGGCGGGCTTTTTCCCACCCGTTCGGGGGCCCGTAACCTCCTTTCCGTGGCGGTTCTTTGATCGTTAGGGAGTCGGGGTGCGTGGAGAAAATTTCGGCTCAACGCAGCGCGGTTGTATGAAACTGAGCTTTCGGTTTTGTTTCTCTATGAGAATAACGAACACAACCCCCCCCCCCAGATTGTACGCTCGTTGCGGGCGGGGAACGTGTCTGTTGATTGTTACTCTCTACTCTCCCGAGCGCTTAGTAGAGTGCTCTGCACACAGTAAGTGCTCGTTAAATACGACCGAATGAATCTCCTTTCTTCATCGTGTATGCCAGAGTGGCGGGGTGCCGACGTCCGTTCATCCGGTCCTATTTATCGAGCGCTTACTGCGGGCACGGCACTGTACTGAGCGCTGGGGAGAGTACGCCGGAACAGTAAACAGGTATATTCCCTGCCCACAGCGAGCTGACGGTCTAGGGATTATGACATTTGTTAAGCATTTCCCTCCAAGTCGATTAGAAAGCTGTCTTCTCTTGGTCCTGGTCACTCCCCTGTGAGTTTGCCCATTATGGACCGGGTCCCGTGTGGCTTAGTGGAAAAAGCATGGCCTTAGGCAGCGTGGCTCAGTGGAAAGAGCCCGGGCTTGGGAGTCAGAGGTCATGAGTTCGAATGCCGGCTCTGCCACTTGTCAGCTGTGTGACTGTGGGCGAGTCGCTTCACTTCCCTGGGCCTCAGTGACCTCATCTGTCAAATGGGGATTAACCGTGAGCCTCACGTGGGACGACCCGATGACCCTGTATCTACCCCAGCGCTCAGAACGGTGCTCGGCACATAGTAAGCGCTTAACAGATACCAACGTTATTAATCCCAGCTCCGCCACTTGTCTGCTGTGCGACCTTGGGCAAGCCGCTTAACTTCTCTTTGCCTCAGTTACCTCATCCGTAAAATGGGGATTAAGAACGTGAGCCCCACGCGGGACAACCTGATGACCTTGTCTGTGTGACTGTGGGCAAGTCACTCCGTTTCTCTGGGCCTCAGTTTCCTCATCTGTAAAATGGGGATTAACCGTGAGCCTCACGTGGGACGACCCGATGACCCTGTATCCACCCCAGCGCTCAGAACAGCGCTCTGCGCGTAGTAAGCACCTAACGAATACCGACATCATTATTACCCCGGCGCTTGGCACATATTAAGTGCTTAACAAATACCATCATTATCATCATTATTATTATTATAAGATCCAACCTCTCTCCGTTCTCGGTGTCGGACCACTTCCTCCGCCTTGTCCGCGTGGGGCCGAGGAAAGTGTGAGATCTAGGTCACAGCAACTCTTCAGAGTAATAATTGTCCTAATAATGGAGCGATAATCAGTTCCCTCATCTGGAAAATGCGGATTAAGAACGTGAGCCCCGTGTCGGGCGGGGACCGTGTCCAGCCTGCTTAACCTGGATCTTCCGCAGCGTTTAGACCAGTGTCTGGTACGCAGTAAGGACTTGACAGGTACCACGATTATCATTATCCGGATGAGCGGTGCCCGGACACCGGCGGTTAAGAGGGAAGAGGTCCGCCCCTCTCCAGACCGGGCACAGGCTGCGGTTGCCGCGCGGTTGCGAAGCAGCGTGGCGTGGCGGATAGAGCCCGGGCCTGCGAGTCGGAAGGTCACGGGTTCTAATTCCGCCTCTCCCGCCTGTCTGCTGTGTGGCCTTGGGCAAGGCACTTCACCTCGCTGGGCCTCAGTTCCCTCGTCTGCAAATGGGGATTGCGACTGTGAGCCCTATATGGGACAGGGACTGCGTCCGACCCGATTTGCTTGCATCCACCCCAGCGCTTAGTACAGTGCCTGGCACTTGGTAAGCGCTCAACGTATACTCTAGTGATCATTATTATCACAGTGCCTGGCACACAGTAGGAGAAGCAGCGTGGTTCAGTGGAAGGAGTCCGGGGTTGGGAGTCAGAGGGCGTGGGTTCTAATCCCGCTTCTGTCACCTGTCAGCTGTGTGACTTTGGGCAAGTCCCTTTACTTCTCTGGGCCTCAGTTCCCTCGTCTGGAAAATGGGGATGAAGTCTGTGAGCCTTACCTGGGACACCCTAATTGCCTTGTACTACCCCAGCGCTTAGAACAGTGCTTTGCACATAGTAAGCGCTTAACAGATGGCATCATTATTATAGTAAGCGCTTAACAGATACCGGAATTACTGTCACTATTAATTAATATTAACCAGCCGGTATAAACCAGTGCAGAAAGCAACAGAAGCCATCCAAACCCAAGGTAAATAATGGAGCACTCATCCATTCCGTGTGCGGAGCACTGCCCTAAGCGCTTGGGAGAGTACGATACAGCGAGAAACGGTGACATTCCCTGCCCACAGCGAGCCCGCGTTGGGCCGCTCCGGACAACGAGAACAGCTGCCGTCCCTCAAGGACAGACGCAGAGTCGGCACTGCGACACCGAGAGGAATGAGACCCTCCCCTTCCCTCCCCCCCCCCCCCCGGGATGATGAGCCGCTCGCAGAATTAAGGGCCGGTCCTCCTCTTTCTGGAAAGATCTTCCCCGGGTGGTGCGCAATCAGGCCGGCAATTGTTTCAAGCCCTCGAAACCTCCCCAGAGGCCCTAGCGACGATCTAATGGCCCCGAAGCGGAAAGCCAAGTCCTCCCGTCGCCAAGGTAGACGCTCCCGCCGGAACCGACGCCGGCGAGGAAAGAGAAGCTGGATCGAGGAAGCGGCCGGAGGCCTCCCTCGGCCTGGGGAGTCCCGGGGAGACGACCGGCACCGGCGGCGACGGGAACCGACGGGGTCTCTCCTTGCTTCCCCGGCTCCTCGGGCGGTCGGTCGTATCTACTGAGCGCTTACTGGGTGCGGGGCACCGGACTGAGCGCTTGGGGGAGGACCGTAGTGCAATAAACAGACACATCCCCTGCCCGCAACGAGCTTACGGTCTAAAGGGGGAGATTCCCTAGTAGCCACAGCTGTGTGACTGTGGGCAAGTCACTTCACTTCTCTGTGCCTCAGTCACCTCCTCTGTAAAATGGGGATTAACTGTGAGCCTCGTGTGGGACAACCTGATTCCCCTGTATCTACCCCAGCGCTTAGAACGGTGCTCGGCACATAGTAAGCGCTTAACAAATGCCAACATTATTATTATTATTATTAGCCTCGCCCCCGGCTCTCCTCACCCTTTATCTGACCCGGAAAATCAACTCCGTCCTCGAGACAAGGATCGTATCTACCACGACTGTATTAATGATCAGGGGATGTGTTAAGCCCTTACTATGTGCCAGGCACTGTGCTAAGGGCTGGGGTGGATACCCCCCTCTAGACTCTAATAATAATAATAATAATGGTGGTATTTGTTAAGCGCTTACTATGTGCAGAGCACTGTTCGAAGCGCTGGGGTAGATACAGGGTCATCAGGTCGTCCTACGTGAGGCTCACAGTTAATCCCCATTTTCCAGTCGAGGGAACTGAGGCACAGAGAAGTGAAGTGACTCGCCCGCAGTCACACAGCTGACAAGCGGCAGAGCTGGGATTCGAACCCACGACCTCTGACTCCGAAGCCCAGGCTCTTTCCACTGAGCCGCCCTGCTTCCCCGAACCGTAGAGCAGAAAAGCAACGTGGCTTGAGAAGCAGCGTGGCGTAGTGGCAAGAGCCCGGGCTTGGGAGTCAGAGGCCGTGGGTTCTAATCCCGGCTCCGCCGCTCGTCTGCTGTGTGACCTCGGGCAGGCCGCTTCGCTTCTCTGGGCCTCAGTGACCTCATCTGGAAAATGGGGATGAAGACGGTGAGCCCCACGTGGGACAACCTGATTACCCTGTATCCACCCCAGCGCTTAGAACGGTGCTCGGCACGTAGCGAGCGCTTAACCAATGCCATCATTATTAGGCAGAAACATCCCATGCCCACGAGGAGTTTACGGACTAGAGGTGGCGGGTGGGAAAAGGGAGTCGGGGACTCGTTTCCCCACAAATAGGGAATGCGTCTCCCAGTTAAGTTGTATTCCCTCCAAGCGCTTAGTCCAGCGCTCTGCACGTGGTAAGCGCTCATTAAGTGCCATTGATGATCACGATAAATAACCCATTCACGCCCTCCAACGTCACTTGTAGAACCCCGTCTCCCTGACCTTTCTCCTGTGTGCGTTTCAGGGGACCTTCGGCGGAACTAACTCACCTCACCGCCCCCTCCCCGCGCCGGTCCGTCTCCTCAGGCACAACGATGATAATAATAATAATGGTATTTTGAAAACGCTTACTATGTGTCGAGCTCCCTTCTAAGCTCTGGGGTAAATCCAAGCTGATCGGATGGGACGGAGTCCGTGTCCCACCTGGGGCTCGCAGTCTTCATCCCCCTTTGACAGGTGAGGTCACTGAGGCCACGTGAAGTGACTTGCCCACGGTCACCCAGCAGGCACGCGGCGGAGCTGGGATCGTGAGGAGCCGCGTGGCTCAGTGGAAGGAGCCCGGGCTTGGGAGTCCGCGGTCGTGGGTTCGAATCCCAGCCCTGCCGCTTGTCGGCTGTGTGACTGTGGGCAGGTCACTTCACTTCTCTGGGCCACAGTTACCTCGCCTGTAAATGTAACTGTGAGCCTTACATGGGACAACCTGATGACCCTGTATCTACCCCAGCGTTTAGAACAGTGCTCTGCACAAAGTAAGCGCTTAGCAAATAGCAACATTATTATTATTATTATTATTATTAGAAGCGAGGTCCTTCTGGTTCCCAGGCCCGGGTTCCAGCCTCTAGGCCAAGTGGGGCTAGAGGCGGCAGCCAGAGCACCGTCCGTCCTGGGACGCCGCCCCCCCGAAGCAGCAGGGCTTCACTGGGAGTCAGGAGGTCACGGGTTCCGATCCCGGCGCCGCCACTTGGCCGCTGTGTGACCTCGGACAAGTCACTTGACTTCCCTGGGCCTCACTTACCTCATCTATAAACCGGAGCTTGAGACCGGGAGCCCCGAAGTGGGACAGGGACCGCGTTTCCCCCACCCTGTTCGCTCGGATCCACCCCGGCGCTTAGAACGGTGCCTGGCGCAGAGTAGGCGGTTAACCAATACGGTCGTCGCGATGGTTATTATGATGATCTGAAGGGGGTTCCGAGTCCAGAGGAGGTGGGGAACTGAAAGCCGGAAAGCCCCGAGAAATGTTCACTTCCTTCAATCAGGGCCGTGGGCCTCGCTGGAATTTTGCAGATGGCGGGGGCAAGAGCGCGTCCAACCGCGGCTTGGAATTAAGAATCAGGGATCGGGTAGTTGCCGCCGCTGGGTCTATTTAGCCTCAAAGGCATCTTAACAAGTCTAATAAAGCCTAAAGAGTATAATCAGGTTCGAAAGAAAAGCCTCTGCCCCGTATGTGGAGGGAAAGAAATGTCCTCCCGCAAAGCGGCAATACCTGACGATTATCGGGGAGCTGCCCCGGGCCTGTTATTGCCGCCCTGCGTGACAACAGGTCTCCCCCCCCGAACAAACACCGAGGATTTTTCGCGACCGAGGAACTGAAGAAAGCCATCTGGAGGAGCTTTCGTTTCCTCGCGATCGGCCAAGCCCCTTCTCCCCCTCTAACGCTCCCAAGCCCGAAAACCCATCCGTGGGAAGAGGGTGCCGGGCGGCGTCAGCGGTTCCCGCTCCTAAACGCCGGCCGGCAAGTTAACCGACCTTTAGCGAGGCGGCGAAGTAACGGCCGGGGGAGACCCGGAGCCTCTCGCCGAACTCTGACCGCGCCAGGGAGAGGCTTAAGGGTCGGGGCCGCTTGGAGCCACAGAATCACAGCCCCAAAATCAGCCTAAATGCCGAAGGCAGAGCCCGGCTTCTCCGGCGTGCTATTTAGCAGCGAGAATAAGGGTAGGGATGTTTTTCTCTTTGTGTAATGTGCAGTAGTTACAATAAACACAAGATTTCCAAATCTCAGAGGACTCTCTTGACAGTTGCTTGATAACAGCTTTTTTCACTCCATAGTTTTGACAGTTTGTGTGTGTTGCCATATCTAGTGTAAACTAAAACATCACTGTCATTCTGTTTTTTCTTTTGTACGTGGCTTCCTTTTCTTTATTTTTTTTTTTTCATCTTTAGGATAATGAAAAAGATGGGCTTTTCACTCGTAAACTAGAGTTAGGCAAGTTGTGTGTGGAGATTAGCATGTGTTTATAAGTTTTGAAAGATTCAAGTTGACAGCAGAAAACTGCTTAAAATAATTTTTTTTTTTTCCCATATCGCAAGTTTTCTCTTAACCTTTTGTGGTCTACCGCCTCTCAGCCGCTCGCGTGGATTTAGCTATTCGTCTGGGGTGTTTCCTAATAAATGATACGCCCTCTTAATACTCCTACCGCACAACCACTCGCTATTATTTGCATTTTCTTTTTGATGTTAATATAGATTCCCAGCCCACGCCTCGGCCCTCTCTTTGTTTTCTCCCCATTTCTTCACTCCCACCCACCCTAGCCTACTTCCCTCCGCCTAGGGTGGTTCTCCCCCCTCCACACCAACTTCCCCGCCACATTCCCGTCTTGCCCATTCCCAAGTTGTCGGCCGTTTAGCTGAGCAGCGGTCGTTTTCTGGAAAACCTCCGGCGAGCCTGGGTCGGGCCCAGAGACCTCGGCCGGACGGCGTGGCCTCCGAACCCCACGGGCTCGCCGGCGCGTCCACGGGCCCGCCGCCGTCATCTGGAACGTTACTGACAAATTCCAATTACTTTTCTACTTGGAGCTATTGTTAAACACTACCAGCTAGCTGACAGTAAAATTATAAATACAGGTGTTGTCACACTACACTATAATCAGAATTTTAATTTGAATTTTCATTTGTAAAAGCCTTTCCCTCCCCCCCCCCAACCCCCCCCGTGAAAATGGGAAGAGAATTAGTTTTATTGACAGTGAAAAGACATCTTGAAAGCTTCCTAAATCATTACCTGTGTCTAGTCGGGGGAAAAAAATTGTATACATCCACGGGAAAAGAAGTGTTTGATTATCCCATATTTACTCATTACATTTGGTGGTAAATAAAACGGGGGAGATGGGGCTGACACGTGATTGACACAGCTCAGTGGGTTTTCACTTCATCAGAACAACGGACAGACGTAAATATATATTTTGCCTTTGTTTTGTTCTGTTATCCCTAACGCGGGCCCTTAGACAAAGTCTTCTCGGAGCAAATTAAGTAGGGCCTTTGGGGAGTACGCGGGAAGTACTCAACTTCGAATTTGGCAATTTTCTCTTCTTAGGCAGATTCATCATCCTTGGCTTTCCCCCCCCCCCCCACCCCCCAATCCTTGCATGGTGGTTTAGAGTGCTTCCTTCTTCTTGAGTCCCCCCCCCCCTTTTTTTTTTTCCCTTTTCCTCAAGGCATTTAGTGTCGTGTCTGCCAGATTTCAGTGATGAGCAGCGAATTGCTTTTAAAGTGGGCATTATGCCAGTTGAGCAGCACAATGGAAAACCAATCTTCCACCATTCTACTTTTGATGCTGTTATTGTAGCATTTTAGATAACTGCTGCCACAAAAAAAAAAAGATGTGCTCAATTGCTACCAGTTAGTCAAGTTAAATCCAGAGTAGCATTAAAATTACTCTGAAAACTGTTTGTCAGGGGTCATGTGCTTTCTGTAGCTACAGCGCATAGGATAGATGTTCTCTTCGGTATTCTTCCCCCCCCCCCCCCCACCCCCTTCTTTATTATTACCGTGACTGACCAGTTCTCTAAATCGCCCTTCACTACCTGTTTACTTATTGTCTTCACCTCACTGTTGAAAAAATGTGTCAAACAGAAACGCTGAAAAGTTTCTTTAAAGTGCTGGAAATAGCAGGAGAGTGAGTTGTTCAGGGCGCTGGAGTTTGTACAGCGTGAAAGCAAAAAAAAATAAAAAAGGAAAAAAAAAAAGTCGGGGGGAGAGCAAGAACATAATTCTCCGGTTTCTATAGCAAGATTACTGTTTTCTTCTTTTTATCTTCACTTTTCAACCACCGGGTTCACCGTTCTGCTTTTTTTTTAATAGCACAAATGGAATTTATCCCCCACTCCTTCCTCTCCCGGCCCCTTCCTTCCACTGGCCCTGCTTTGTGAATGAAAGAGACTCTTCCCACCTAGGAAGGATGGCAGCTGTGGCGTGTGTATTTGATGTATTTGGAAGCAGCCATAGTTTTAAATATAATGCCAGCAGAAAGGCTATTTTTGGGGTAGCTGGAACCCTAGACTTCGTTGCCTTGGTTTCACTGGGATTTATTTAGGAACAAAAAAGTGTATAAATAACATGGGGTGAGCATTCCAAAAAGGGAAGAAAAAAACAAAAAAGCACCAAGACGGCCAAATTCCGCTGCGTTCTCTTAGAGAAATATTAATGGCTTCTTGCGATCAAATAGCCTCCTTCTAGAGCGTGTCCTAGTCTGCCTCATTTCTTCTGAGCTCTTTGCGGGCGGGGAACGTGTCTACCAACTGTGTCGTATATATTTTTGTTTTAATGGGATCTGTTAAGCACTTACTGTGCTGCAGGTACCGTATTGAGCGCCGGGGTCGATACAAGTTAATCAGGTTGGACGCTGTCCGCGTCCCATTTGGGGGCTCATTCATTCATTCGTTCATTCGATAGTATTTATTGAGCACTTACTACGTGCAGAGCACTGTACTAAGCGCTTGGAATGGACAGTTCGGCAACAGATAGAGACAATCTCTGCCCAGTGACGGGCTCGCCGTCTAATCGGGGGAGGCGGACGGATAGAAAACAAGACTGCATCATCACGATAAATAGAATCAAGGGGATGGACACCTCGTTATCATTTGACAGATGAGGGAACTGAGGCCCAGAGAAGGGCGACCCCGCAGACAAGCGGTGGAGCCAGGATTAGGTCCCTTCCGAAATCCAGGCCCCATGCTCTATCCGCTAGGCCACGCTCTTCTCCCGAGCGCTTAGGTGGGTTCACTTCTTACAGTAAGCGCTCAGTAAATACGATCGAGCTATCGATTATTCGGCTCCCCCCCTCCGTCACAGGTAGGAAGAGGTGGGTCTTGTCTTCTGATGCCACCCGGACGGGTCGAGGCCTTCCTTCCACCAAATCCCGCGGCCTCTGAGCGAGACCGAAGCTCGGGCACGTTAGGGTTCCCCCATTTCCCCCCAGCCCTGGGCGCTTGGAGGTTCCCCTGCATCGCAGTGGTGCGGTGAGATTGCCAAGCCAGGTTTCGATATTTCCCCCTCTAGCCGGAAAGACACAGGGCCTCAGCCCTCCGTTAGGTTGCAAATAGGCCTCTGTTGGTGCAGATTAGGAAGAATAATAATAGCGGTATTTGTTAGGCGCTTACTATTGGCCAGGCCCTGGGGTGGATACAAGCAAATCGGGTTGGACACAGTCCCTGTCCCCGATGGGGTTTATAGTCTTATTCCCCATTTTACAGATAAGGGAACTAAAGCCCGGAGATGTGAAGTGACTTGCCCAAGGTCACGCACAGCAAACAAACCGGGATTAGAACCCAGGTCCTCCCGACCGCCGGGCCCGTGCTCTACTCACTAGGTCACGCTGCTGTGCGCACACTGAGCGCTCAATGAATACGATTGATCGACTGACTTTCTACCACCCCGAAGGCCCCGTTACTAGAATTATTCCCCGCTCCCCTCACCCCGTCCCATCTCCGCCGCCACTCTCCCCCCCGCCTTCTGAAGGGGTACGGTCCAACCCCTGGTCAGGGAACGTCTCTTATATTGTTCTATCTTAATCTCCCAAGCGCTCAGTACAGTGCTCTGCACACGGTAGGCGCTCAGTAAATATCGTCGACTGACTGAATCACAGAGTAAGTGTGAAACAGGAGCTCTCAAGCTTTATCCAGCACGGAGCCCTGATTCTGTGACCTGTGGACGTTTGATATTCGCCCCACCCTCAACCCCACAGCCCTTATGTCCATCTCCTTCAGTTACAAATTATAGATTCCTTATTCCTATTAATGTCCGTCTCCCCCTCTAGACTGTAAGATGGTTGCGGGCAGGGAACGTATCTGCTAATTCTGTTGGATTGTACTCTCCCAGGCACTTAGTAGAGTGCTCTGCACATAGTAAGCGCTCAATAAATACCATTGATGGGTCGATTCTATACGCAGCACCGTTTCCCTCCCGCGTTCCCGGTTCGTCGAGGTTTAGCTCGGGCCCTCTTTCTTTGAGAAGGCCAGGACGACTCACTTGGTAATTAACGATAGCAAAAAAAAATCATTATTACGGTACTAATGAATCGGTCGGTGATATTTGCTGTGTACTAAGCACCTGGGAGAGTACAGAAAAATAGTCAGGAGGCCCGATCCCTGGCCACAAGGGGCTTAGGGTCTACAGAGCGCTTACTGTGTGTCATACATGGTCCTAAATGTTGGGATGGGTACAGGTTAATCATATCGGACACAGTCCCTGGGCCGCGTGGGGCTCACGGTCTAAATAGGAGGGAGAACGGGTATTTAATCCCCTTTTTGCAGCCCAGGAAACTGAGGCACAGTGAAGTAAAGTGTCTTGCCCAAGGTCTCGCAGCAAGCGGTCGGCATAACCGGGATTAGAACCCAGGTCCTCCGACTCCCAGCCCGGGGAGCTTCCCATTAGGCCGCGCTGCTTCTCGTGAATCGGGTTGGCACCATCTTTCTTTGTTTTCCTTCCAGTTTGTGTCCGTCTCCCCCGTTAGATTGTAAGCTAATTTGATATTTGCTCCACCCCCCCGACCCCACAGCCCTTAAATACGTATCTTTAAATGATTTATTATAAATTATTTATTCAATTTAATGTCTGTCTCCCCCTCTAGACCCTAAGCTCACTATGGGCAGGGAACGTGTCTGCTATTTTCTCTTGATCTGTACTCTTCCAAGTACTTAGACCAGTGCTCCGCCCCTAGTGAGTGGTCAATAAATATAATTGACAGATCGATCGAGTGATCGATTAAGCTTCATGAGAGCTCGTCCTGTCTTACGCCGTCCAGTCGTTTCCGACCCATAGCGACTCCAAGGACACACCTCTCCCAGAGGACCCCACCTCCATCTGCAGTCGTCCCGGTAGTGGATCCGTAGAGTTTTCTGGGTGAAAATCCGAAAGTGGTTTTCCTCCTTTGAGGCACTAACCTTGAGTCTCCGTTCTCGACCCTCTCCCTTGCCGCCGCTGCCCAGCACGGGGGGGAGTTTTGACCCGTAGCAGATGCCCTTCCGCTCGCTAACCACTGCCCAAGCGAGGAATGGAACGGGTAGGCCTCCGCTTGACTCTCCCTCCCGTAGCCGAGACTGGTAGGGGACTGGAAACTCTACTTTTGAACTCAGCCAACCAAGGGTCTTTATTGGACGTCTACTCTGTCCCTTGGGAACGTGCGGTAGGATTAGAAAACACCATCCCGGCCCGAGTTTATGGGCACAAAATACATTAATCCAGCACTCAGTGGTGTGGATTTTTTTTTGAATATTATCTTATGATATCTGTTGAGCACTTACTCTGTGTCAGGCACTGTTCTAAATGCTGGGATAAATGCGAGCTAATCGGTTTGGACCCAGTCCCTGTCTCACGTGAGGTTCACTGTCTTAAGCCCCATTTTACGGATGAAGTAAACCGAGGCTCAGAGAAAGTAGTGACTTGCGCAGGGTCACCCGGCAGACAGGCGTTTGGAGTCGGGATTAGAATTCAGGTCCTCTGACTCCAACAAATCAGAGATATTGAACACTAACTCTGTGTAGAGCGGTCGGTCGTATTTATTGAGCGCCTACTCTATGCAGAACACGGTACCAAGCGCTTGGGAGAGTACAGTATAACAATATAACAGACACATTCCCTTCCCACAACGAGCTTATAGTCTAGAGGACTGTACTAAGCGCTTGGGGGGAGTACAGTGTAGCAGAGTTGGTAGACGCACTCCACGCCCACTCCAAGCTTACAGGCCGGAGGAATTCCCAGCCACCTGCTCTTTCCCCTAAGCCATACCCCTTCTCCAAGTTATTTATTGAGCGCTCGTTCCCAGGAGGTGCTTAAGAAGTACTAACGGCAAATGAACCGAACATGACCAATTAAAATCAAGAAGCGGCACAGCCTAGAGGCAAGAGCCCGAGTCTGGGTTCTAATCCCAACTCGCCCAAGGTCACGCAGCAGTCAGATCTCTCTTTATTGCCGTATTGTACTTTCCAAGCGCTTAGTACGGTGCTCTGATACGATTGAAAGAATGAAATAATGAAAGAAGATGACGGGGCGGGGATCAGTTACCTCATCTGTAAGGGAGATTAAGACTTTGAGCCCCACGTGGGACAACCTGATTACCTTGTAGCTACCCCAGCGCTTAGAACAGTGCTTGACACATAGTAAGCACTTAGTAATAATAATAATGATGGTATTGGTTAAGCGCTTACTATGTGCCAAGCACTTTTCTTAAATGCTATAATTATTATTAGAATCGGGCCTCTAATTCCCAAGCCCATGTTCTTTCCACTGGGCCACACTCCTTTCCAGGCGGTTGTCGCGGACGTCCCGGTCCCCGAGAAATTCCCCCAGGGGAGGAAGGACCGGGAAAAGTGGGAATTTCGGGGGGCGGACGGAAGGGCAGAGAGAGCCGGGATCAAAATCCAGGGGTTGGGCAGGATCTTGGGCCTCTTGGCTCTATGTGAGCCAAATGCGGAGGCTCAGCAGGCTGAGCCGGAGGGACGAAAGCAAAGGATTCTAGGCCAGAGGTGCCGGCGGACGGCCTAGAGGGGATCGGGTCTGCTTTCGAGCCCCTCAAGCATCCTGACCGACCCCGTTTGGGATCCGGGAGTTGAGAAGAAAGGAGCCTCACGTGGCCGTGCGCTCTCGAGACGCACTGGTCTCTCTGTTCTCCGCAGGCCTTCAGAGGGGTGCCCGGAATTTCACCAAGGACACCACGGCGAGAACCCTGGTTAGGGCAGAAACCCCAAGAAGGCCGTTGGTGGGGCAGAGCTTTAGGTTCCTCGTGGTTTGGGCCTTTATTTCTCTCCAGAGAAAACTGCCAGCGCATCAGCCACTCAAGGCTAGGAGGGTAGGAAGCCGTAGCGATTTCAGAGTTTAGGCGACCCGGCGGCTCATCTGTTGAACCCCAGGGGCTTCGGGGCCGGGGGAAGGAACTGTAGCAGGTGGGTGGGTGTTGGGGGGGAAGACCCTGTTCGTGTTGGAGAAGCAGCCTCGCTCATCGGGGGAAGATGGAGGAAGCGAATGTGCCGTCATCGTTTTCCTAAGCCAGTAAGAGTTTTAGGGCCATAAGCCACTAAAACTTTTCTTTTCCATTTTCCTTTCCCTCTCCGGTTCCTTGGCTACATCCCCCAGAATTTGACCCGGCTGATCCGAGTCCAACAATGCCGACAGCCGTGAGACATCACCGGGGAAACCTTGGGCAAGTCACTTAATAATAATAATGTTGGTATTTGTTAAGCGCTCACTATGTGCCGAGCACTGTTCTAAGCGCTGGGGTAGACACAGGGGAATCAGGTTATCCCACGTGGGGCTCACAGTCGTACTTACTGAGCCCCATTCATTCAGTCGTACTTACTGAGCGCTTACTGCGTGCCGAGAACTGTACGAAGCGCTCGGGAGAGGGCAGTACAACAGACTGTGAGCTCGCCGTGGGCAGGGAATGTGGCTGACGTTAGAGTGGACCCTCCCAGGCGCTTAGTACAGTGCTCTGCACTTGCCTTCTCTGGGCCTCAGTTCCCTCAACCAGAAAAACGGGAACGGTGACTTTGAACCCCACGTGGGACGGGGACTGTGTCCAACCTGATTGGCTTGTATCCACCCCAGCGATTAGTACAGTGCCTGACACATAGTAAGTGCTTAACAAATACAATAAGAAAGTAAATGATTAATGAAATCATCTACCCCAGCCCTTAAAACAATGCTTATCACATAGTAAGTGCTTACCAAATACCATTTAAAAAAAATCAGGGCAATCACACTGCATTTTCAAGTCATCAGTGATATTTATTGAGCGCTTACTGTGTGCAGAGCACTGTACTGAGCATTTGGGAGAGTCCAGTTTAACAGAGTTGTTAAGACGTGTTGCCTGCGAGATTAC